>NW_020174697.1:185907-186129 GCF_003031525.2 Neophocaena asiaeorientalis asiaeorientalis
GTGAATTCTATCAAACATTTAGAGAAGAGCTAAAACACATCCTTCTCAAACTCTTCCAAAAAATTGCAGAGGAATGAACACTCCCAAACTCATTCTATGAATCCACCATCACCCTGGTACCAAAACCAGACAAAGATACTACAAAAAAAGAAAATTACAGACCAATATCACTGCTGAATATAGATGCAAAAATCCTCAACAAAATACTAGCAAACAGAATCC
>NW_020174697.1:186191-186372 GCF_003031525.2 Neophocaena asiaeorientalis asiaeorientalis
CCATATGATCATCTCATTAGATGCAGAAAAAGCTTTTGACAAAATTCAACACCCATTTATGATAAAAACTCTCCAGAAAATGGGCATAGAGGGAACCTTCCTCAACATAATAAAGGCCATATATCACAGACCCACAACAAATATCATTCTCAATGGTGAAAAACTGAAAGCATTTCCTCTA
>NW_020174697.1:186573-194949 GCF_003031525.2 Neophocaena asiaeorientalis asiaeorientalis
TGCCATCAGAAAACTACTAGAGCTAATCAATGAATTTGGTAAAATTGCAGGATACAAAATTAATGCACAGAAATCTCCTGCATTCCTATACACTAAAAATGAAAGATCAGAAAATTAAGGAAACAATCTCATTCACCATTGCAACAAAAAAATAAAATACCTAGGAATAAACCTACTTAAGGAGGTAAAAGACCTGTACTCAGAAAACTATAAGACACTGAGAAAGAAATCAAAGATGACACAAACAGATCGAGAGATATACCATGTTCTTGGATTGGAAGAATCAAGATTGTGAAAATGACTATACTACCCAAAGCAATCTACAGATTCAATGCAATCCCTATCAAACTACCAATGGCATTTTTCACAGAACTAGAACAAAAAATCTTCAAATTTGTATGGAGACACAAAAGACCCCGAATAGCCAAAGCAGTCTTGAGGGGAAAAAAAGGAGCTGGAGGAATCAGATTCCCTGACTTCAGACTATACTACAAAGCTACAGTAATCAAGACAATATGGTACTGGCACAAAAACAGAAATATAGATCAATGGAACAGGATAGAAAGCCCAGAGATAAATCCACACACCTATGGTCAACTAATCTATGACAAAGGAGGCAAGGATATACAATGGAGAAAAGACAGCCTCTTCAATAAGTGGTGCTGGGAAAACTGGACAGCTACATGTAAAAGAATGAAATTAGAACATTCCCTATCACCATACACAGAAATAAACTCAAAATGGATTGAAGACTTAAATGTAAGACCGGACACTATAAAACTCTTAGAGGATAACATAGGAAGAACATTCTTTGACATAAATCACAGCAAGATCTTTTTGGACCCACCTCCTACAGTAATGGAAATACAAACAAAAATACACAAATGGTACTTAATGAAACTTAAAAGCTTTTGCACAGCAAAGGAAACTATAAAGAAGATGAAAAGGCAACCCTCAGAAGGGGAGAAAATATTTGCAAACAAATCAACAAAGGATTAATCTCCAAAATATATAAATAGCTCATGCAGCTCAATATTAAAAAAACAAACAATCCAATCCGAAAATGGGCAGACCTAAATAGACATTTCCCCAAAGAAGATATACAGATGGCCAAGAGGCACATGAAAAGCTGCTCAACATCACTAATTATTAGAGAAATGCAAATCAAAACTACAATGAGGTATCACCTCACACCGGTTAGAATGGGCATCATCAGAAAATCCACAAACAACAAATGCTGGAGAGGGTGTGGAGAAAAGGGAACCCTCTTGCACTGTTGGTGGGAATATAAATTGATACAGCCACTATGGAGAACAGTATGGAGGTTCTTTAAAAAACTAAAAATAGAATTACCACATGACCCAGCAATCCCACTATTGGGCATATACCCAGAGAAAACCATAATTCAAAAAGACACACGCACCCCAATGTTCATTGCAGCACTATTTACAATAGCCGAGACATGGAAGCAACCTAAATGTCCGTTGACAGACAAATGGATAAAGAAGATGTGGCACATATACAGTGGATTATTAGCCATAAAAAGGAATGAAACTGAGTCATTTGTAGAGAAAGATAACTAATAAGAACTTGATGCATAAAGAAAAGTAAAAAAAATCAAAAATAAATAAAACTATGTAAGGAAATTCTTGCTGCAAAAAAAAAAAAAGAAAAAAGTGTGATTCCTGGACCAGCAGCATCGATATCACCTGTGAACGTGTTAGAACGCACATTCCCACAGAAGCAGAAACTCTGAGGGTGGAGCTCAGCAGTCTCTGGTTTAATAAGCCTTCCAGGTAATTCCAATCCAAGCTCCAGTTTGAGAACCAACCCCCTCAAGCTGGCTTTGCCAAGACTGCCAGCATTACCTGGAAATGTACTGCTGCTGCCCTTAGGGCATCTCAGGGGTAGTCCTCCCAGAGGCAGATTCTCCAGTTGGTCAGATTTGCTGACCAAGGAACTCACTTCTCTGCAGTGTGTGTACGCCTACCAGTTCCAGTATAAAATCCACCATCCCCAAGCAGCTGCAGGGTGCAGTATATACTCTGAACCAGGAATCATAGACAGGCCCAGGAATTGAAGATTTGAAGATGCCACCTAAAAGTTATAGACACTTAGTCTGATGAGCAGCTTTTTTTTTTTTTGCGGTCCGCGGGCCTCTCACTGTTGTGGCCTCTCCCGTTGCAGAGCACACGCTCTGGACGCGCAGGCCCAGCGGCCATGGCTCACGGGCCCAGCCGCTCCGTGGCATGTGGGACCTTCCCGGACCGGGGCACGAACCCGTGTCCCCTGCATCGGCAGGCGGACTCTCAACCACTGCGCCACCAGGGAAGCCCTGATGAGCAGCTTTTAATGTGCTCTTTTCATATTACTTCTAGATAAAATCGCATTGCCTTCCAGCTGGAAGTGGGGGTAGCAGGTGTTTGTGGCTGAGGTGTAATAGACCGTTTTAGGCAGAGGCAACTTTGGTCCTGCATGGAGGAGAAAGGTTGGTGTACCAACGGGCAAGAAACAGACTATGGGGACATGTCAATTACTGCCAGTTAGTCCACTTCCTGCCTGCACCCTCTGCTGCTCATGCTGCCAACTCTTATATCACATGACCTTGTCCTCTAGCCATAGGGTGTACCCCCGACCCAGGCGCAATCAAGTCAATCAAACCACTTACCTACGATGTCACCGGATGTAGAAGATGATCTGTACCCCTGTGAGTCTCCCAGTAGAAAAGGTGAAGGCTGAAGCAGTTAGAAATGACAGCTGAAGCTTACCAAAATTGCCCTGAGGAGGAGAAGGATCTACGAAGGGTCATGGCAAGGCAAAGTAACAACAAAAACAATGCATTGCACAGCATGGGCTTCCAGGAAATGAAATCGGTAGGCCATCCATCCATTAAGGCTAATCACAGAGAGAGGCAGAGATACTGAGAGAGAATGACAGTGACAGGGACAGTGAGAGAGGCATCATGGAATCCGGGAGAGAGACAGAAAGCATAACTACCTGGATTGCTGTTGGCTGGTGTCCTTCGGAGAGTCGCCCTTCCGTGTTTAGATGGTCAGAGTTACTGAAATGCCTGAGGAGAGGGCTATTTAAATTAGTTTGAGTGTAAGAGCACGTGAGGGCAATTAACAGGATGCGGGAGACCCAGAGTCCATTAGAAAGACAAAGACAATGAGAGAAAGAAACAGAGAGAAATATACGCAGACCAACAGAGACAGAGAAAGACAGTGCCTATGGATGCAAAGCTTGAATGGCATTCTGTCAGAGACAGGGTCATGGCCACAACCCCTTCTCCCAGGAGTTTAACCCGAAGTCCAATTAAATGAAGAATGAATGAATGAATGCACAAATGAATAAATAATAAATTAGTAAATTTAAAAGGAATATGTAAAGCTAATGACCTTTGTCGGGATGGACACAGGTGACGCTGGTCAAGGCCCAGTGGCAGAAAGAGCAACAAAGCTTCTGAGATCAAATCAGTATGAGAGTAGAAAGAGATGGCACTAGTGGGCCAGACCTTGCCCGATGTAGTCAAAGAGGAACAGAAGGACTGGGTCTGCACGGTGGCAAACCCAGCAACCAATCTCAGCCCAGCTCTTCTGGTGGGTGTCCTGAAGAAAAGTTAGTTAATGTTTCTAAAGAGCTCAAGTGTTCGAATTTCAGACCAGTTTTGTTTTTTTGTTTTGTTTTTTTTTGGCCATGCCGCACAGCATGTGGGATCTTACTTCCCCGACCAGGGATTGAACCCGTGCCCCCTGTGGTGGAAGAGCGGAACCCTAACCACCGGACCACCAGGGAATTCCCCAAACCAGTTTTTGATAGAGCACCTTAACTCAGTGGTGGCCTGGGTGAGGATCTCACTCAGGGGCCTGGGAAGTGATGGGAGTGGGAGTGTTTTGCCCCAGACTTATCAGTTCAGTCATCACACGTGGCAATGCACAGTCCAGCACCAGCAATGGCCTCAGTGGCAATCCAGGAATCACAAACCTCGCCAACTTCAGTGGCAGCAAAAGTGGCATGGAGGGACTTCCCTGGTGGTCCCACGGTTCAGACTTTGTGCTTCCACTTCAGGGGGCCAGGGTTTCATCCCTAGTCGGAGAACTAAGATCCCGCATACCTGCACGGTGTGGCCAAAAGAAAGAAAAAAAAAGTGACATGGGAAACCTGTTCTGAAGTAAACAACTTAGGGTAGCAAAGGTGGAGGTTTCCAGCCTCAAAAGGGTTTATCTGAATTCTGGCCCAGTGCCAAGAGAGGAGTAGCAGGACCAGCCCTAGGCCTTGGTAAACATGTGGGGCCTTAGGGCATTCCAAGACAACACAGGACATTTGCTCTTATGGCCTCTATTCTGACCCTGCCATTTTGACCCCCAGGACATTTTTGTTCTGAATTTTGCTCTTGCCTCCACCCAGAGTATGGACCATTCAGGTTAGAGGAATTTAATTTTACTAGGCCTTTAATACCTCTGTTTCAACTTATAAGACATTTCTTGGAATGTAACTAGGGATTTGACGCCTTGAAAGCAGCTGAGCCCAGGAGAGGAAAGACACCATGCGCTAATCTTCCCAGTTATAGAATCCTCCTGCTTTACCAGTTTATAGCAATGATAACCTCCAGCATGGTGCCTGAGAAAGAAAGAAAAAAAAAGGCAGCCTCTGAAATCTGAAAGCTGGTAGCCTGGTGCTCACAGCTAGGCCATGTTATTCTTCTACCGCACATTAATAAGTCTGCATAAAACTAACTTCAAACAAGGTTAGCCTCAGAATATGAGACAAAACAAGGACACTTCATAATTTTAAGCAAAAGTCAAGGTCACTGTGTCCCAAACCAACTACCAAACACCGCCCCCTCTTGGCTAAAATGAGGAACTGCTATTTCTTCACCAGTTAACAGCTTTATTCTCTCTCCAGCTGACCCTCCCTATAAAAAAGATTTTATTGAGATACCCAGTCATAGAATTGTCCCTGATTTCTGACAGAATCAACCTAGAATGAACCCTCATTTTCTTAGACCCTCCCTCTACCTAACTAAAGCCCAAATCCTATAATAGGCTCTTTCTACTATCCTCTTACTGAGACACCCCATGGTTCCCCAAGGTGTGTACTCACCCTCCCTGTAACAAGAAATAAACCCAACTTGATCAACTCAGGTGTGTTCCCAGTGGGCTTTAGCTGAAGGGCATTGGCATGCCCCTATAATTCATTCTTTTAATTGATTTATTTTGTCTTTATTGTATGTTTGTGTGTATGTGTGCGTTTTGCATGGAAGGTGGAAAGACACAAACTTTCAGTATCATATTTATGATTTTGGAGGGGTAATAGAGTTTTAAATGTTGAGTGTCAAATATCTACAAGAAGTTTAAGAAGAACAGGTAACTAGCCATAATTATATTAAGAGAAACTGCCTGTTTAGGTTGTACTATGATAAGTAATGTTAATTATTAAACCACCTGAGTCTTTAATGGAAATTTGGTGATATTTTAACAAAAGGGGTGTCAACTGCGGGGCTCAGGGATGCATAACATTTTTTTTCCCATTTAAAGTAATGGTAATGGTAATCGCAACTTTGATTCAGGAGGATTTGCACCAAGGGAATTGCCAGGAACAAATCACAAGGGGAAAGATTATACTCATAAGCATTGGATGTACAATAGCATAGATCCACCCTGAAGAATGGGAAATTTCTGGAACACCTGAGGGGAGGTGCTCACAATTTCCTCACGGAATCACTAAGAAATTAATATCAATTTCCAAGTCATAATAAATATAACTGGTAGACCTAATCAACACAAGATAAAACGGTCAATGTCTAAAACAGCACAGGGTAAAATTTATTAGAAACAAAAAACTGAAAAAAAGACATGTCATTTGTAACACTGGAAACTGAAAACTGACCTGAGAAAATTTAGACTTGGTGGAAATAACCACCATAGAAAAACATGGCAAGTTGTGAAATTGCACAAGATAAAACTTTTTACTGACTATAATTTTACAGAAAAATCACACGTTCTTAAAAAATTTAGACATGTAACATTTGACCGAAGGAAACAGACTTTGATAAAAATAATGTTCACAATTTACAATGCAAAGTAAGTTTTACTATGAAAAATAGTTTATTGATAAAGCAAATCCTTACTGTAAACTTAAAATGAAACTAATGAATCCCAATGAAAATACTCTCAGTAGAATAAAAATACAAATGGAAAAAATCTGTACAGTTTAGAAAATCGATCAAGGACTTTAGTTGGCTTAAGGGAATTTGTTTCAGTAAAAATTTGCTCAATAAGAAAAATCACCAATGTTGGGATATTAGTTAGGATATAGCTCCATATACCAATGACAACAAAAATCAAAAACAGTGGCTTAAACAGATGGAAAACTATTTCTCTCTCAAGATAAAGTCTGGAAGTGGGAGCACGCAAGGGCTGGTCAGGCAGTACCATGGTCATCAGGGACCCAGGCTCCTTCTATCCAGCTGCTTACACCATCCTTGACGTGCGTCCACATAACTCAAGATGGTTGCTCAAACTCCAGCCATGATAGCCACATTCCAACTAGCAGGAAAGAGGAAAGGAAGAAGAAGACCTCTCCTTTTAAGGACACTGTCCAGAAGTTGCAATGTCACTTCTGTTTACATCTCATTGGTCGAAATTTAGTATGCAGCCATACCTAGCCACAAAGGGAACTGGGTAATACAGTCTTTTAGCCAAGTGGCAATGTGAACATCTGAAAATAGATATTCTTATTACTAAGCAAGAAGTAAAAGATGTATATTGGGAGGCAATTGGCAGTCTCTGTCTCTTTTAGCATAATTGTGATATACATGCTTGTACTCAGAAATAGGGCATCCAAATGTTCTTGTAGCTAAATAGATGGGGGATCCAAATTGTTGGCTCAAAAACACTACTAGTTCAAATGGTAGAGTCAAAAAGGCAGGTACCAAATATCTTTGTGCCCTTCACGGACACATCAGGAAGGAAGGTTCTAAGTGACTGACTCTGGACTTTCCATTGAGCTGTGTACAAGGGGACTCAATGTTATAATGTGGGGTACTACTAGAGGACTGTTATTTGCACACTAACTATAAAACAGGGCACCTCAACAGCAGAAGCTCGTGGTAGATTCCCCTCCACCCCCATCTTGTATCCAGACCTTTTGCAATGTAACTCTGCAGCATCTCCCCTCGAGAAATGGAGTCAATTTCCCTATCCCTTGAATCTGGTCTGGCCTTGTGATTCGCTTTGACCAGTAGAATCTAGAATGAAATCCAAGCCTGGGCCTCAAGAAGGCCTTGCAAGATCTTGCTCTTTCTTTTGGATCCCTGCCAAGCTGCTGTGTGAACAAGCCCCAGCTAACCTGCTGGATGATAAAGAGACATGTGGTGAAGTTACCCCCATTGCCCAAGCCAACAACGAGTGACTCCCCACAACCGGGGTCACCTAACTGACCGTAGTAGACATGTGAGTGAGCCCGGTCAAGACCAAAAGAACCACCCACCTGAGCCCAACCTACAGAATTGTGAGTTAAATAAATGGTTGTTTTAAGCCACTAAGTTTTAGAGTGGCTTGTAGCAAAAGCTAACTGATGCAGAGCCTAACTAAAATAAAGCCAAACCAAGCTCAGTTATCATCAAAGCCTGAAGCTGACAATTCTGAATATTCTCCTTATTAAGTCCAAAGCCCTGCACCCTGGGAGACACAACCACTAGTTAACAGTTCCATGAGGCTTGGGCAGTGCATCTTGCCATGCTCCAGCACCTAGCATTGTGGAAGATCTCCACGTGAAGAAAATTATGGCATGTAAATTATTCACACATGGTTTACATTGCTTTTCTTAACTATAAAATAAAAGTGAATCTTTTAAAGACACAGTCCATCCATATTCAAATTTTAGCAGATGTGCCTTTATAACACAGCATATGAAAGAATCACTTTTTCTCCTACTATCATGACCAGCAACAGTTGCCGCCTCCCAGGAGACTCAACATACTGTGACACTGTCATACAATTAACCACTGTTCTCAAGGACTCATGTTCACTGACAAACTGTCTCACCAATAATCACGAAATACGGTAAATAAGGAACCCCACATAGGTGATACAATTCTCATGAGAAGTTATCAAGTTTGCATTCTTATTATAATGGTACTTCTTGTGATACCTTTTATGCTCATCAGTGTTCCAGCCATATACCAACATGGAATCAACCACAGGCCATAGGAACTGACCTGGCTACAGAAGCTGAGCATCTAGACAGTGTAGCATAGTGTCCATATTGGCCTCCAGGGGAAGGGGTTCAGAGCTCCTCTCTGGTCCTCTTCCTCTCTCTTACAGGAGTCGTGGAGGAATGCCGAGGTGATAAGTAAGATTCCCGAACACTTGT
>NW_020174697.1:194976-249105 GCF_003031525.2 Neophocaena asiaeorientalis asiaeorientalis
GAACATTTGTTGAATCACAGTTTCTTGTGGGTGGAGCCTTGAGAATATAAACAACCCCATATGGATGGAATGCCTCTTTCTGGATTCATTCCCTCTGGAGCTGGTAGCTGTGAGTTCTTTTCTCATAGTAGTGGCAAATTCTGAGATTTGATTTTGGCCTAAGGGAAATGCTACGCTATTCATCCTGCTTTGGTTCTGAGTTCCAGGCTGCCTCTACCCTAAGCTGCCTTGTGATCAAGCCCAGCTCAGTAGAGTCCTGAACTAGGGTTTGGAGCCAATGTTCAAGTTAATAAAATGTTACTTTGCATTCTTTTGACACTCTTTCATGCATATGCATCCCTTGTGGAACACCAAGAGTGGTAGGGCCAAGGCACAATTTAAGTATTCCTGAGTTCCCTGGCCTAATACCACCATAATTCCATCCCTTAGTATTACCTGGACCTTATCTCCACTCCTAACACGGACATGGTCTCAGTAGACAGAACAGAACTATGTCCCAGAAACGGACGTTTAGAGAGCAAAGTCCCACAAAAGAGATTGAGGTTCAGTTTCCAGACTTGAAGCACTATTCTGCAAGCACAGACTATAATCTCCCACGAGTAACAGGCGGGTGTTGGTATTGGTGCAAATGATCATTTTAGGAGCTAGCCTTGTTCCTGACTTCAAAGTGCAGAAGCAGCAAGGTCTGCAACACGACCTAGGTCTCCCTAAAAGAAGCAGTGTGACATTTTTGGCCTATTGGATGGTTAGAGCCAAACAGTCATATGGCCAACTAGATGGCAGGTCCAGATTCTGTTCCTCTTAATCTTGTTTTAACCTGCACCCAGGGATAAAGAGAAAATGATGATGAGATAAAATTCTGGGGTATCGTGTGTCTTCTCTGAAGTTTTCTGAGTCCCTTCTCCACCATATGTTCTCACACTGACTCTGATTTGGGCATCATCTAAATCCTAATCTACGAATTTGTAGAAAGAAGATAAAGGGACAGAGTAACAAGAAATAACTGTTAGTGATTTGCAAGGTTTAATCAGGAGACGATACATGCCTTGCGATGGCTGTTATGATCCCGTATCTTCAGTGAGCATTGGCCAAGCTCCAATCGTGGTTGTGGATTTCAGAGACTTCCACAGTGGGATGCAATCACTGCAGGGAGGTAGAGCTCACTAATAACCAAGATTGAGGCCTTTACTGCCTGGGGAAGGTAGCCTCGTGGACTGAGTTGGAGAGGAAAATTTCAGGAAAGAAAAAACAAGTCCAAAAGTCAAAAAGACTTTAAATAATGCCTATACCTAGAATGCCCTGGCTGTGAGAATTGGATTGGCCCAGACACAGTGGAAGGCCTTTACCAGGTAACATGATTACAGGATATTTTAAATGAACTAAAAACTCTTGTCCGGGAGATAATTTGAGCTCTAGGAGTGACGGAAGGCAAACTAGGAAAGAATTAGGAAATTAAGGAAAAGAAGAAACACTGAGGTCTCAGAAACCATGATGGACACATACGAAAGGAAAAAAGGGCATACAAAGATATAACCAGACCTAAATGTAATCAGCTATCACGAATGTAAGGGCGGCCATCTATCCAACACACGCTGGGAAACAGTAGATGGAATACCATGCCAATCTTAGTAGAAAATGGGTAAATTACCATATTTTGGCAATGCTCTCATATGGCCAGTACAAAAACTAAGCGGCATTTGGAGACTTACAGTTGATTCTAGAACAGAGGTAATAAGGTATCAATCCCAATTGAGATGATGGTCACATACCAAATACTCTAGCAAAGATGGGACCTTATTCAAAGATCTTTTCTGTCTTGGATATAGCAAATAGGCTTTAGTGTTTACCACTGAAGGAGATATGTTAGTTCAAAACTGTGTTCATGATGAGAGGTAGACAGTTGGACATAAATAGTACTCACCATCAACCTCCCATAGATATATGGAGACCCTAAAAAATAGGCCACATAATTTGATAGTCCTACATATAGACAAATCTAGTATCATGTCACAGAAGGAAGATCAGAGATTAGCCAAGCATACCTTGGGGGCAATATGGAAGGCAAGGTTGAAAGTCAAGGGAAAGATATAGCTTGAATCTGACTACAGTGGCCTAGATGAGAGTTTCCCCAGTGGGAAAGCAATGTATCAGGAAAGGGACAAATAATCAGGTCACTAGACCAACAGATGAAAAAGAAAAGCCTGCTATCACCAGGCTTCTGTAATGGTTACATGGCACAGTACAATGAGAAAGGCCAACACGTGGTCCACTTACCTAAACGAACCAGTGCTACAGCAAAGGGGCACCAACCAGCATGGAGAACACTTAAAGAGACAATAGCCCGGGTACTAGCTTTGGCCATACCAAAACTTGGGAACCTTTAACTTCTGCCTGATAATAATTCCCAGTACCATAGCTATCAGTGATTCTTACAAGAAAGTCTGGTTTGTTAATGGAGAGAAATGAGAACCCAGTACTTTGTACCAGTGCAAAATATCCTGGGCCAGTCACGTCACACACTGTCCACACAGGGGTAGATCTTCTAAGAACAGATCAATGATATACTATCCAGTCATTATTCTCCTTAAACACACCACACTTTTTATGAAATAACTAAGGGCTAAGAAGAGCTATGCATGCAAGGTGAGTGTATTAATTTGGGTTTCCTCAGAAGCAGACCCTGAGACAACGATTCTAATGCAAGTAGTTTATTTAGGAGTTGGCCCCAGAAAACACTCAAGACAGGAGTGAGGAAGTGAGACGGGGAAATGAAAACAGTCAATAAGGAGCATGTTATCCCACTACTGCGGGAGACTGGAGCTTCATCCCACGAGTAAACTCTGGGGAACCATACAGATGACATACCTTAGAGTGACCTTGCTTAAGGGGAGCGAGAGCTGTTGCACTTACACACCAACTCCAATCAGCTTTTGGTCGAGAGCCACTCTGAGGTGTAAACCCTCTTCCAGCCTGCTGTGCAAAGGGTAGAAAAGCCTTCAAAGCCTCTGATAAAGCCCTCAGATAAAAAGATACTGGCAGTTAGAAATCAGCTGGAGCACACAGAAATAATACGGTGGAGGGATAGGGAACAACTACATGTACCTGAACCACAGGAAAGTCTCACCCCTTGTCTATTGGGCAGGGTAGCTTTGGCAGACTAAATGAAGGAGACACGGGGTAGAATACTGATAGGAGTTTGAAATTTGATGGCAACTGGAGGACTTCAAAAAACACCTGGAGAGAAAGCGTGCGTACAGCAGCAGCATCATTGAAACTGGCCCGGGAATCTGTGCTAGCTGCGTTGGCTACTGCACCATAGAGGAGAAACAATAGACCACACTGGGGACCTTTGCCAATAACTGGGAAAAACAGCATTTCATTTTGGTGACAGTAGAGAGTTTCGCGAGTTAGGTAGAGGCTTTTCAAACCAAACACCCAGCAACTAAGATAGCTGCAAAGATTCTACTCCAACGACTTCTCTTAACTAGGAGGTCTCATATAATGGACCAAATTTGGGGGCGTATTTCATGGGAGAATGTGTAATCTGGTAAGAATCCGGGTTTTCCAGACAGCATAAGCACTGGTAGGCCAGGGAGCCAGAAGGAACTGTGTGATAAAGACTGAGAGACAAGCAGCTATGACGAAAATGAGAGATTTCTGAGGTCTCTGCCTTCTTTTGATTCTAAGGAAATTAGGGCCCGAGTATCCAATGGATCAAAACAGATGCTTTACTAGGGCCTCTGTGGGAGCCTGAGGGTTACTGGGAAACCTATTCACCTCTTGTCTTCTACAGAGAGGCCCTGAGTAAAGGAAACCACTCAGAGTCCCTGTACTTCTACTCACTTCCCGCCTTCACATTGTCCAAACAAAGAAGCAGGTTGGGTCAGATTCCAGTACAATCTGTAGACCGCTTTTACTGGTGGGCTGCATCACTGTGTATTTGTCAAATTGTATTCATAGATACAGCGCTCTCTTCTGCTGCTTCTGGTCTCTGAGCAGCTGACTCAGTAAACTGACTATCCTGCTCCCTCAATCCAACACGGCAGCCAGGTCTAGTGTTACTATCCTATCAGTCTCGGCCTCTTGTGTGAAGTGGGATTTATTTGTTGGGAGTTTTAAATCTTCTGTGACACTTTAATTTCTCTGTGGAAAACTGACAATAAGAGGGGGTTCAAATAGAGACTTGGGGCATTCTGCATCCCCAACATTGTATTGGTTGGACTGTGCTACCATCAGGTGTTCGCTGTATGGACCTCCTTGGTAGGCTATGTTCAACAATGACGCTGTACATAATCTAGGAGACCTAGATTTCACATCTCTTTGGTCCAAGAAAGAGCCATGATATAGCCAGGGAAATGGCCCCATGCAAAGACTGACAGAACTTACCTGCAGATTTTCTCTCTTAAAGTAGATGGTCACATACAGCTTAGCCATTAACCCCTTTGGGTTAACAGAGAAAGAACAAGAAGTAGAGATTGTTAAGCTTCCGTGAAAGAAGTTCGAAGACCCTAACTGTACCTGCTCCCACCCTCCATCTTCATTTCTCCCCAAGAAATGCTGAACTGATTGATCGGAGTCCAGTACCCTCACTGGGCTATTTTTCAGTGCACAGAACTTGGGGGTATTAATAAGACCCTCTAAGGTATAATTTTCTCCATCTCAGATGACTGGGACTTTTAATCTCATTGGAGTGGAAAATTCCAAGATTTCATTCTGGGCTTAATAGTTCCGGATTGAAGTTTGGAGCCAAAGCACCAGCTAGTGAAGTATTACTTTGCTTACCTTTGCCTCTTTTGTGGACCTTATAGAAAGGGCAGTTAGGCCAAGGACAGATTTGGATATCTCTGGGTCCCTTGACCTAATATCATTGTAAACTCATCTCTTAATAGCACCCTAATTTCAACCAACCTCCAACAGAGTACAAGAGTCTAAGTCCTAATAGTGGAAAGAGTAAGAAGAATCCTATCAGGAGCATGGCAGTAAGAAATATGAAGTCTGGACAATGAAAAAAGACTTGGAAGAGTCCAGCAGACAGTGGGTTGTCATTCTAGAAGATCTATTCATATGTTGCAGAACCCCAATGAGAAAGAGGATGTGAAAGACGCTGACTTGCACTCAGGGCTACCCAAGGTTTGCCAGTGGTACACTAAATAGAGTCCGATAGGAAATGCGGAAGATCTTGGGAGGGGGAGAGAGCAACTCTTTAGTGGCCCCAATTTTGTTTTGATAACAAACACCACTGTCCTGCATTCCCAGCTTTGCTTACTTGCCATGTGTTTCACACTAGGTTCTGATCCATTTTCCCTGTTCCCTCATAACCTGACCTTGACTCTGATTAATCACACACTAACGGTTTCGTGTGACAGCCCCTGTGGCAGGGGCAGTAACGTAAAAACATTCCACTTGTTCCCCTACATTTGCCAGTCCTCTTGCACATACACAGGACCATGTGACTAGTTTTGGACAATGAAATATAAATGGATGTGACATTTGTCACTTCTGGGCTGAGGCAATAAAGAGCCTATATGCGATTCTCCAGCCTCTTTTTCTCCTACAGCGGCAGCTGAACAGGCCACATGTTCCAGATGGTACAGCTGTAAAACAGCAGAGCCTCAGTCAGCCTGGAGCCTTGAGGGACTGTGTGGAGCAGATCTCCTCCCAGCGTGGGGTCTGTGGTGTGGGAAAGGTAGAAGCTCTTGGTGTGCAAAGCCTCTGGCGCTCTGAGATTACCTGTTATCTGACCGTACTTGTATTCCTATGGAAGACCCTCCCCCTTTCTTCTGCATGCATAGCACTTACTTCATACTCTTAACTTAGCTGTTAATAAATCTACGTGTTATACCCAGACTCCCCTGGACTGGCTCTATGGGACAAAAGATCAGGCACAAGTCAGCAAGCAAAGCTTTAACTTTCAACCAAATACATAGTTGTGAGCAATTGAATTCGGTAAACACAACTATTTTCTACTGCACAAAAAACAGGAAATAATTAAATTTCTTATAGACGTTTCTTTATTATACTTTCCCACTTGAATATTTAGAGAATAATTTAAATGTAATGCATACTGACAGCAAGCACAGTATCAAATATTAGTTTCTTAAATTTTTTCTGTTCTCACCCTTTATTCCTTTAGGAAAAAAATATTTAGATGACCTCAAAGAAACAATTATTATGCTAATTACAGTATGCAGTAACACGTACAAGCCCATACTCAATAGAAAAGAAAGCAACAAAGAAGTGAAAAAGTCTTTCTCCTCAAATCATTTTAATTCAATTTTCCACAGCCATATAAATTTAAAGTATGAAACAACAATAATACAGCTATAGAATCTAGGTTCTCTTTCAAAGCAGCGGCATATAAAACATAGAAAAGCTAAAACCTCAGCACAAGCTTCAAAAGAACAAGGACTGAGAGGATTTTGATGAAGACATGAAATGCACAAAATACAGTACACAAAAATACTAGAATGCATAAAATATAAAGCTACACATTTCATGTAGAAAGCATTGTAAAATATATAAAATATGCAAGAAATCAAAACCAAAGAGATTTTTCTTAGAGTACCATGAATACACTGGAACTGGCATTAGCATTTGAAGATGGGAACAAGAAAATAGCAGTTTCCCATTTAAAACTTTATTTCTAGGCTTTAGGATTTCACCTTCTTGACATCCTTCTTTCCAGAGCTCTCAGTAGCTGACTCTGCTTTTCTTTTCTGTGACTAAAATGGAAACAGATTTAATGTTCTGCTCCAATATGCACATTTTTAAATGGCCCAACAATGTTAAATCTAGGATGTAAATGCATTAAAAAAAAATTTTAACATGAATATTCACTTAAATGTTATACTCACATTTAATGTTCTATATAGCCCAACAAACTATGTAACCCAATGTAAGATAACCTCCAAACATGTTTCTTTTTAAGAAAAGACATAAAATACCCATCAAAAATAGTCATCAAGTTTCTACTTACACATGGCACTATAAATGTATGCTTATCTTAAAGAACTACTTAATACTTAAAGTTTTCCGGGAAAAATGTTATTTATGAGTGTATTAATTTTTAAATCTTATGACAGATGTTAACATACCATATTTCATATATTCTATGATGCACATTTGTTTCCCACTTTAGCATCTCTGAAATCGGGATGCATCCTATAATTGATGACAAATCATAGTTACTTGGCAGCGGTTCTTCTTAGTGGCACATAAAATAATGCTGTGTCTTACAATGGAAGGCATCTTAGACTTGATGAAATATGGTAGTTTACTTAACCACACTCAAATAATATGATCTATTAAAGAGTATTTGAAATTGTAACTACACAAGGCAACCTGACTGAATTAAAATTAAGTCATCTTATTATTCAACAGTTAACTTATTACCAAGTAAACCAAGTAAAGCTTTGCTGTCTCCTCAAAGTTCTTATTTGCACTCATAGTTCCACAAAGATCAGAAAACTTATTTGATCAAATCAGAACTCCCAGTTTCAAGCTCAGTCCCACCCCACCCCACCCCTCTCCTACTCCCCATGACAACTCTGGTCTCAATTCAAAGGATTTTACTTGCATTATACTTCTGCTTAAAAGTCGTGAGGAATTTTTTTAAAATACTGAGCCCTGTTACTACGGGAGTTCCTAACCATATGTTCTACAAACAAATAGGAAGCATGTGCTTGTAGTGTAATTCTTTTTCTGTCAAAAAACAAATCAGCATTTCATAAAACCAGTTTTTATAATAGGTATCACTATGGCATTAAACATAATATAGGCATTTTAATTATGTAAAAAAAATGGGATCTACCTAAAAGTTAGGAAAATGCTGAAAATTTTACCATTGGAGTTTTAGTTGCCCGTTTCTTCTTTTCTGCTCTCTCTCTTTCCTCAATTTCCATATTTTCTTTCTCAATCAATGAAATCAGAGTATTACAGCGTCTCTGGAATTCCTAAACCAATTAATACAAGACTTTTAATTTCTTCAACCCCAGCACAATCTTTTAAAAGTGGTAATTCTTTAACTGTATCATTTTTGTGACACAGAATTTCTAAGTTGGTATTCTTCAGAACAATATTCATACAGAGTATATTCCACCAAAAATATGAGAAGTGGATAAATATCATTCAGTGGGTAAATGGGTAAACAAGCTGTGGTACATCCATACTTTGAAATATTACTCAGCGATAAACAGGAAAGAAATATTGGTATATGCTACAACCTGGATGAACCTCAATGGAATGACGCTGAGTGAAAAAAGCCAATCTCAAAAGGTTACATACCATATTGTTCCATTTATATAGCATCCTTAAATGGAAGTTTAGAAATGGAGAACATATCAATGGTTGCCAGGGGCTAGGGAAAGGGGGGAGAGTGGGTGTGACGACGAAGAGCTAGCACAAGGAAGTCTTGCGGTGGTGCTAGTTACACGTATCTACGTGTGATAAAATTGCACTGAACTATACACACGTGTGCGCGCACCCCCCCCCCCACACACACACACAAGTGCATCTATAACCAATGAAATCTGAATAAGCTCTGTGGATGGTACTAATGTCAATTTCCTGGTTGTGACACTGTACTGTATTTATGGAATATGTTACCATCTGGGAAAACTTGGTGAAGGGTGCACGGGCCCTCCCTGTACATTTCTTTACAACTTCCTGTGAACTGTAAGTATTTTGAAACAAAAAGTTAACAAAAATCACATAAACAAAAAAATAAGAGGATGTCCTATTGTCAAAGCACATTTTGGAAGTACTCAGTTTACAAAAGTCAAACAGATTTCTTTTCTACAGGGCTGCTCATAGCCTTTAAGTTCCTAATGAGCACTGTCAGCCACTAGGGTAGGCGATGTAAGAAGCAAGCAATTCCCCAAGCTATTCAAACAGCAGAACTCCCTTCTCAAAGGACATCTTGTGGGATCAGAGTTCTGAGGAGGGCGTCTCAGGAAACACTGATGCATTTGTTAATTCAGAGCAAGCAATAGCTGAAAAGATTCCGCATTAACCTTGCCACTACCTATATTTCACTGCCAGCAAATCAATGCATCCAAACGATAAACAGTTTTTATGAACATATGATGAGCATTAAACATATGATTAGTATGGATGCTCATATATATTAACCCTGTACACTTTGCTGTATTTTAAAGGTAAATAAATTTAATATCAAAGGATAAATAACATTTAAAAATGATTTCTTTTTTGTAGAAGCAAAAATATCTGGGGGTTCCCTGGCGGCGCAGTGGTTGGGAGTCCGCCTGCCGATGCAGGGGACGCATAAACCCTCAAATAAAAATGTAGATTTATTGGCAATTAAGAACTCCAACCAAAAAATGGTCCAAGTACAAGAATAGAAAACTCATAGGACTCCCCTGGTGGTCCAGTGGTAAAGAATCGCCTTCCAATGCAGGGGACGCAGGTTCCATCCCTGGTCGGGGAACTAAGATCCCACATGCCGCGGGGCAACTAAGCCCATGTGCCACAACTACTGAGCTTGCGCGCCTCAACAAGAGAGCCTGTGTGCCGCAAACTACAGAGCCCACGCACCACAACAAGAGAGAGAAAACCTGCATGCTGCAACTAGATAGAAGCCCGAGCACCGCAACGAAGAGACTGCGTGCCATAACAAAAGATCCTGCATGCCTCAACGAAGATCCTGTGTGCCGTGACTAAGACCCGATGCAGCCAAAAAAATTAATAAAAATAAATAAATAAATTAAATATTTTTTAAAACTCATAAAAAATTAAAATGTCCATATATTAAAATTTTTTCAAAGAAATGCAAAGTAAAACAATGATATATTTATTAAATTAGCAATGACACGTTCATGCAAGTGTGTGTGTGTGGTGTGTGTATCTGGTGTTGGCAATAAGATGAAATGGGAGCTCTCATTCATTGATGATGGGATGCCAAAGTTAAAAATTGTGCCCTCCACAAAATCTGCAAGTTGAAGTCTTAACACCCCCGCAGTGTGACTGTGTTTGGAGAGAGGGCCTTTATGGAGGTAATTAAGGTTAAATGAAGTCATAAGGGTGGGGCCCTAATCCGATAGGTCTGGTATTACAAGAGGAAGAGACACCCAGAGATCCCTCTTCTCTCTCTCTCTCTCTCCACTCACACAGAAAGGGTCATGTGAGGACACAGCAAGACGACCCCATCTACAAGCCAGGGAGAAAGGCCTCACCAGAAACCAATCCTCCCGGCACCCTGATCTTGGACTTCCAGTCTCCAAAGCCATGAGAAATTTGTTTAAGCCACCCCATCTACAGTACTGTGTTATGGCAGCCCAAGCAGACTAAAATAATATCTTTCTAGAAAGCAATTTGGGAATATCAATGATACATCTTAAAAATTTCATACTCTTTGAATGAACAATTCCACTCCTAGATGCTTAATGTAAGGCAATAAGAGACGTATACAAAGATTTACAGAAGAATATTTAGAGCAGTGCCATTTTTAGCAGAGAAATACTGGGAACTAAATTTTGGGTACTTTGTCAATTACCATATACATATATACACAACTTACTATATATGTATATACACAGCAGAAATATCTGAGAGAGTACTAACTACATACAGTGTTACTAGTGGTTAACAGCAGCTATTTCTGAAAGTAGGAGCAATGGTAACTTTTATTTTCTTCTTTATACTAGCATGTATTTTCTAAATTTTCTGCAATGAACACTTAGGCCTTAGGCAATCTAACATTTTTAAGAAATGGCAAATTTTTTAAATACAGTTTTATCTTTCCAAATAAAAGCTAGAAAAATGGCATACAGAAATATTATCAACTAGTCAAGCATTTTCTACTCTGTAAAATTCAAGCCCAAAAGAAGGCAGAAAACCAAAGATAGTCTAGCCAGAAAAAAATTCTTCATTAACAAATTATTGTTTGACTATTAAAAATAACCTTACAAAACACTGGTACATTCACGTTTCTTGTGCATCCTCAATTACCCAAGGTTAAATAATTTAGGAAAAATAACACTGGAATTTTCCTTACTTACCAAAACAATAGTGGTATCTTTAATATGCAGACCAAGCACTCTTCACAGCTTCATTCAGTAACACACATACAAATTAAACAGCATGTTATTCAATTTATCTATTATGGAAAGGGCTAAGTTGACCCCGATGAGATTTGATTGTTGGTTTCTAGGGAGACTAGATAGAGTCTTTATGTGAAGCTGATTCTTGAATCATTAAGCTATACCCTCTGGCTGTTATTATTCTCAGTAAGTAATAGTTGCCTGTGACTGCAGATATCTTTAGATACATATTCATGGTTCATAATGGGTGATTCAGAAAAAAACCAACACTTTTGAGACAGTCTCATATGCAGTGAAATAGAATATTTCAAAATGATTATAAATCGACTGTATAATAAGTTCTTACCTTCATTCCTTTTAACCTGTCACTAACTACAGACAGAAAAATAATCTAACTCTCTGGAGAAAGGCACCAAGGAATGAGTGAGTCTGGACGTTACCTTCCTAGCATAGGTAATGCCACTTTCTCTAAAGATACCGACCCCATCTTTTATTCACACGCTTGAAGACTGCCTAACTAAACAGATGGTATCATAAACAGAACACGAGCTAACACCAGAAATTACAAGGAGGCCAGATTACCAATAAAATAGTGATTCATGTTTTGAATAACTAAGTGACTATGAAATGACTATGAGAAATTTCATGATGTCAAAAGCACTTTTATCTCATATAATTTCGCCTTGCACATACATATCCCCCTAGATTCTTGTACCTTTTTAATCTTCCTATTTTCCTCGGATTACAGGGAGTGGTTCATGTGCTCTCAAACTGTTTCCACAATTCTGTAGTCTAATTATCTCTTTCTCTCACGATTTCCCCATGCTGGATTTAGGAATGAAATTGGAGGGAGAAAAATAGCACACAAGAGGAAGAGAGGAGATACAAAAACAATAAAGACAACAGAAGAGAGTAGGAAAATGGCAAATGGGAAACTGTTCTGCAGCGTTAATAGCTGTGGCCAAAGGAAAAAAAATACTTTGTGTTCACGCATGCGCAGGAAATGCTAGATTTTTAAAAGGTTAAACAAATTTCTTCATGGCAGGACTTCTCAGAGCTTTTAGCACTCTAATGTAGATTGGAAGTGTCACAGGCAGGATTCAGTATCAGCCATTTCCCAAATTTTTTTGAACACAGAACCCTGTTCTGCATATTGTATACAGTAAGGCCCCTACATACAAACCGAGAACTTTCAAAGATGCGAACTTGCATTCCATCTTGCAGCTTGCCCTCCATCTCCTACTGCTGACGATCCTTCAGCTCTACCATCTCCCACCTCCTCTCCCTCCTATAGTCAGTAACTCTTCTTGCCTGTTCACTCGATGCCAGCCCCTATGTGCCAGCTATTATACTGTACTACTGTACTTTTCAAGGTACTATACTGTAAGATTTAAAATGTTTGATTTTTTTCTATTTTTTATGTATTATTTGTGTGAAAAGTATTATAAACCTATTACAGTAGTACTATATAGCCGATTGTGTTAGTTGGGTACCTAGGCTAACTTTGTTGGACTTAACAAAGAAATTGGACTTACGAACGCACTCTCGGAATGGAACTCGTTCGTATGTAAGGGACTTACCGTATTTGCAAATCCTGGAACAATGTTTGGTAGAAACCAACTTGGGAAATGCTGTGCAGGGTAAGAGTGATAGATAAGACTAAGTTTGAGTCAAAATACAAAGAACCTAGAAGCTAAAAACAAAGAACTAAGCAATTTTACTTAATTCAGTTGACAAAAGGATCTCACTGACGATTGTTGAGCAGGAGTCGTCATGTAATCAAAGGTGTATTTTGCACTCCGAAATCTTCCCTTGATACAGAGTCTCAATAGTGGGAGCTCATAAAATTACTGACTCTCAAGATTGGAAAGGACCTTTAAAAATTATTCAGGTTGATGCTGAATCCCTTCTACTAGGTCCTTACTAATTAGCTATTCAGCTTGTCTGAATTCTTCCAATGATGGGGTACTCACTACCTCCCAAAGCTGTCTATCCCACCTTCGGACAAGTTAAAAATGTTCCCTTATGCAAATTGAACAAGCTGATTTTTGTAGTCAAATTGAACAAGCTGATTTTGTAGTCAAATTGAACAAGCTGATTCCCTCTTCTGTATGACAATCTTTCAAATATTACAAGGCAGCTCTCATGGCTCCATGACAATCACTGCAATTACCACCAGACCTGCCAGACAATCCCTCTTTTAGGCCAGATAGCCTCCCCCTTTACCCATCCTTCATTTAACACTTTTCTTGAAGGACTGTATAACACTTATGTCTACCCTTGGTTATATTATTTCTTTCCTTCCACGTTTCTTACACATCCTTTTAAACCACGGGTCAGCACATCCTTTCCGTGAAGAGCCAAACAGTAAATACTGTCAGCTTTGTAGACCACATGGTCTCTGTCACGACCGCTCAGCTCTGCCGTTGCAGCATGAAAGCAGCCATAAACGATGCATAAGTGAATGCGTGTGGCTGGGTTCCCATAAAACTTTACAGATGCTAAAATCTGAATTTTGTATAATTTTCACATGTCACAAGACAGTCTTCTTTTGATTTTCTTTCAACCATTTGAAAATGTAAAAATCATTCTTGGCTTGCAGGCCGTACAAAAACAGGTAAAGGGCTGCAGTTTGCCAAGCCCTGTTTTAAGCCAGTCTTTAGATTGACTTTAAACAAACTGTCTGCCTTGGTTTTCCGTATCTTTTTAATAGTTTATAATTCCATTCAATGCAAAGTCACCCAAGTTTCAACTTTTGAATACTAGGATATGTATCTCTACCTTTATTTAATAAATAATGGGATGTTTGCAGTAAGTGGCGCTGCCCTGTACTGTGTGGTGAATATCAATCACGCCAGGCACCAAGTTCAAACATCCTCTGCCCCAATACCCAGCTTCAAAGCATCAATTCAAAAGGCACAGAAAGCATCAGTAGACTTGAAGTGACTTATTGAAAGAGATTAAAGAGACTCCACATTACATTTCCTATGTACTAAAATCCTAGACACTAAGCCTGCCTAAGTCTGAATGACAGAAGGTCGCTGCCCGTTATGGTTGAAAGTCAAAAGCAGGTGAATGAGCAAAAGCAAAAAAATAAATAAATAAATTGCACTCCACATCTGCACATCTAAATTGGTAGGTGGTTCTATAAAGTCAGAATCTTCTTCTACAGTTCTTAGTAAAACAAAATGGGTGTTTGTTTCTCCTTTGCTCTTTTATAAACTCCCTATACTTTACCTTTGGGAACTGATACCCTCAACTATACATTCTGTGGTATATTTCCTAGGTTCTTTGTCACTTTGGAACCTCTATCGTACTAACAAAAAGCAATGGCATTCTATACTAAAATCTCAGGGCCCATGCACACTGGTAGTTAGATGGGAGTTATATATTCTAATAATAATAATTAAGAAATATATCCTATATTTCTTAAACAAGTATCAAATGTTATGATAGTCTTACCTAACTGCTGCTACTTAAACATCGCTATTTGTAAAATGTCACATCACCTCTTCACAATACATAAATACATAAAACAAACTCCTGTTAGTGCATGTATCGTATTTCAGATTGTCAGAACAACTCAGTCTTAAATCAAACACTATAGTTACTAATAAAACACATGATATTTACAACCGGCTACTCAAACAAAAGCTGCAGGGATTACAGCCAAGTAAAGTCTATCATTAGAAAAAGGTAGATGAAAATAAAAGAAAGGAAAGGAAAAGAAAAAAGAACTCAAACCCGTTGCTACATTTCTTCACATTCTATCCGAATCTGATCCAACTGTAGGGGTCTATGAGATAGAAGCAAACTGAAGTACGAAAGTTCCATGCTCATTTATTCACTGAATGCCTACTTTGTGCAAGGGTTATGCTGGTACTTTTAGGTGTAACCCTTTGCACCTGATAGTTAAGAGAGCAGTAGTAAAAAATGACTCTGGGGCAGATGGTGCTATAATAGCCAAGGGAAGTAAAAAAAGAGGAGGAACAGAGAAAAGACAGAGATATAAATTTGGGAATCGTCAGCCTATATGGTAGTTGAGGTAGACATTTGCCCATTTCCACAGAACAGTATTTCTGAAATGTAAATCTGACCGTGTCACTGCCCTGTTAAAATCTTTCAATGACTCCCCATTTCCTAGAGAATAATGACCAAAGTTCAATACCAAGGACAGGGCTCTTCGTAATTTCGCTGCCAGCTCCTTCCTCATCTTCCAGAACTTCCCTACTCACACTCCAGCACAACCTACTTACAGTTTCTTAATGTGCTGTGCTCGTTTCTACCTTTGCACATGCTGTTTCCACAGTCCCAGGGCCAACTCCTTCCTGGTCATTCAAGACTCAGTTCCAAGAAGGACCTCTTCTATGAAGCCATTCCTCTGACCTAACCCTCAAGGCAAAGTTAAACACAACCCCTTCTGTACATACCTCTATACAGGACCTTTCTGAAAATTAGGGCTGAAAGGGACATTTTAGTCTTTCAAGCACATTAGGAAACAATGTATCCCTATAAGCATAAATATATTTTAATATTTTCATAATTCTACGGTCAAGAAGAACCCATCATTAATTTTACATTTTACCAATTTTGTGAATAACGTATTAATTCATATCCTCACATTTCATTAAGAATGTAATGCTCTAAGAAATCAATATTAGCTGTTATCACACAATTAAGCGCTAATACACAAAATTAAAAGTCACGAGTGGCCTTCTTCATAAAATTTCCTAGGCTGTGCTGCTATAAGCAACAAACAAAAGCGTTATTGTGACTATAAAACAGTTTGGGAAGTTTTTAATTTGACTTTTGTTTTTGTAAAGTATCTAGAAAGAAAATCCTTCTCTGACTGGACAGATAATTTATCAAATATCCTGTGCTGAGCTAATAATTTAGTTAACATTTACTATCAATGATAAACCTATAAAAAGGGAAGCAAGCTGATAAAGAGCTATAGCGATATTTTCTAAATAGTACTTTTTCTCCTACAATTCTGATGAGGAATGTCATGTTCTTAATTTTAAATAAGGAACACTTTCATTAATAATAAAGCTGTGATTTGAAAACAAACAGCAATAACATGAAGTTTTTATTACATTGTGTACAACAGTGTGTGATTCTCTCTCTGAGATACTACCCCAAAAATTCATTGAAACTACTACAAAAGGCAGGGTAATTGTAATAACTAATTACTAATACTCTGATTCAACTCTAGAGTCCATGGCCACGGGCTATGCACACGGAGCTTCTTGCGAGGCCAGGAGAGGAAAGAAAAAAGCTTCCTAGAGGCTAAAAAGTAAGAATATTTTTAAACTAAAATTAAGAGTCAAAGCAACCCTGCGGAGGAAGCATAGTGGCTATCAAGAAATGTTCTTTATTTCAGAGAGCCAAATTCTGCTTTTTCTCCTTTAAGTACTTAAAAGAACCTAAGCAGGTCCAAAGAATTACTGACTAAACTTTGGATACTTTCAATATGTCCTTTCCAGTAAACTAATGTGCTAGATATTTTAGAATTCTCAGATTCTTTTCAAATCTCCCAGTCACGTTAGTCTGTCACTAAATGAACAGAGATAATGCCCTGACATTCATTCCCTAAAAGGAATTAATGAGCTAATGTTGGTAAAGGGATTGGCAACCTTATATATAAAAGGTAGTATATAAATACAAAGTATTATCTTTTCCTCTTACAGTCATCTGGCAAAGGTCCGTTTAATTCTGATAGTTTTTAAATGTCCTAAGACTAAGACCTCATTGTAATACACTTTTTTCTTAGAAGGAAAATGGTAGGGCAATTCATGTACTCTGAGCTTAAAAATCTAAATTGATCATATCCTTCCTACTTGTTTATGTAGTTCAATAGAGACTGATTACTTACTTAAAGACCACACAAGTTCTCAGAGAAAGAAATCACAGTCTTTTTAGCACAGAGAAACAGAACTAAAACTCATTTTCTCTTTTGTATAGCCAGCATTTTTAAATGGAGAAGAGCCTCAAAGAAATTTTCAACCTTTAGCTGAAGGCTTTCAAAATGCGGCATATTTAGAAGTGGAGGTTCATGCCTTTAAGTACTTTAAGACTGTTGAGTCAGAAGCCATGAATTCAGTACTTTGAGATCTCTGAATAAAATATAACTACCAAGGTTTCTTTTTTTTCCCCTAAGTATTTCACACTATTTATTGGTGTCGCTGGGAAAGAGTCATCTTTAAGCAAGATTATGTTTTGAAAGATAGCTTCTTTAGTAAGCTAAGCTTAAAGTTTAATCATTAATAAAATTTTAATTTGAACACAGTGATACACTCATATAATGAATCAAATTACATCCCCTACTATTTCTAAGATGGGGTTTTTCAATGAAGCAAATTATTTTGATTTTGGAAATCACAAATGCCTCTTAAGGGGGAAGTTTCACTTCCTAGACTGTGAATGTGATTCACTATACAAGATCAATTATTTAAAATGAGGGGAAAAGAGATCATCTAGAAATAATAGTAATCCATTTCTTTAATTCCCTAATGATTTTTATTATCATGAAACATTCCAAAAAGATGATCTAAATATATTCATGCATATTTTAAAATATATTACTTATATTCTAAATCCAGAAATATAAGCAAAAATTATCCATTAACTAGGAGGGAAATAATATAGTAGAAAAGTTAACAAAAACTCTGGACTAAAATATTTAGTATGAAAGAAACTACTATATGTTTTTAAAGATTCTTTACAAATCATAAATTCCACCTTCCAGAACATAATTAAGGACAGAATTGTCTTCATTTTTAACAGACAAAATAAAAGTTTCATTTTTCAATCTCGTATGTAGTTAATATCCACTCTTTGGAAAACATACATTAGATATTTAAACCTCTTGGTAAAGAAAGAGATAAATGTTTTGTTGAAAGATGGAAGAAAAGATTCTTTACAAGGGAGTTCAGAGACATCTAGTGGTTGTTAATAATACACTGGGTTTCTTCACGGAAAACGACATAAGGTTATGTATGTAGTTCTACAGTGATGCTCGTATTACAAATAATATAAGATTTTCCTTGCTCTTTTGAATCTGTTTCATCCGACTGCTTTAGTTTAATGTTTCCAGAAACTGAAAACAGCATTAAACTCAACCTTTTAAAAAATTAGTAAACTATCACTGAAATAATACTCAAAATGCAGCAAATGTTCCATCACATAAAAGGGCATGTATGATCGAAAACATGATTCATCAACAAATGCAGGTGGGCATTTGTCTTTTACAAGCTGCTGATGCCGCTCTAAATTAGATCATTACACGCATAAAACCCCAAATGGCTAAAAGTTTTAAATGCATGGCTTTTGAAAGGAGTTCTCTGCTAAACATGGTCATAGATGCACCGAGCTAGAAGGCACCTTAAAAGGCCAACTAGCTCACTGCCAAAGTCTTCAGACTGTCAAAATAGAATCTCATTTTCAAAGCTAACAGAAAGCTATTAACACTGTTCTTCAGTAATCTATTTCAACCATCCAAAGAACCCTGTCAAACAACTCTTCCCTACATCCAACCTCAGCCCTTCATGCTACAGATTAATTCCTATCTTTTTTATTCTTTTCTCAATTCTTCCTACTGTATCTTATTAACATATACACCTCTTCCTATTCTTTTGTACAAGTATAGCACTTTACATTCATCCCCACAGTTGTCATGCTGCAAGGGAGATTCGATCAATCCATCATTCCAATTTCTCTAGTTCCTTTTGGATTCTGGCTTGATCCAAAGTATTTGCTACCTCTCCCAGCATTATGTATTCCATAAACTTGACAGACACATTCTAATAACAATCCAGGAACCCTCTAAATTTGTGTTAAAATTTTAAGAAATATCTGATATTAATAAAGCATCCACCAAAATTAGCATCTTCAATATAGCAACTCAGATTTTTATTTTCTTTTTTCAACTTGAACTGAAAATATAAAATGGGTCAAACAAAATGTTCAGCATTGCTTCACACCCCTATGAACTTTTGGCCAAGAAAACATTTACTATAGACAGAAACTAAAGAAAAATGCTCACTGTTTAGATTGTTAGTTTCCGGTTACTTTTAATGTTTAGGCTGTATGAATCTACTTTTGTCTTAATTACCTCGGCTAACAAAAGACTGACGATGCCAACATTAAAAACATGTGGCGTTTATTTCAATATCAGCAAGAACACTGCTAAGCAGCACTAGGATTTAACAGGAACACAATTCATGTTAGAAAGTAACAGTAAATTGCATGAAGCTAAAATAAAATCTCTTCTTAATTATTCTGTCTCATAATATTCTTATAAAAACTCTACTTAGGGCTTCCCTGGTGGCGCAGTGGTTGAGAGTCCGCCTGCCGGTGCGGGGGACATGGGTTCGTGCCCCGGTCCGGGAGGATCCCGCATGCCGCAGAGCGGCTGGGCCCGTGGGCCATGGCCGCTGGGCCTGCGCGTCCGGAGCCTGTGCTCCGCAACGGGAGAGGCCCCAACAGTGAGAGGCCCGCGTACCGCAAAACAAACAAACAAACAAAAAAAACCTCTACTTAGGCAACAGTTCCTTCTCATTAAAAATAAATCCTTAAGGTATTCACACAGTCTCAAGTATCACCTGCCTCATGACAAAGGGGAAGCTACCTTTAAAGTGAAGAGCTCTGATGGTCACCATATTAACCAAGTAATCAAACTCAGCATCACCAAGAATGCGACGACCTGACGTAATGAGCCTCCTGATGTGATGCAATGAGAAATACACATCACTTAGGCAGCATTCCTGCCGAAAATGCTTAACCTAAATCTAACAGTGAGCAAACAATGAGATACATGTTGGGCATTCTACAAAATGAGTCTGGGTACCTTAAAAAAGTCATTGTCACGAAAAACAAAAAGTTGTAGACTGAAGAGACTAAAGAGACGCAACCAAGTGCAATATGTGAACCCTGACTGGCTCATCAATTTTAAAAAACAGCTATGAGAGACACTTTCGGGACAATTGGAAAATTTTGTACATGGACTGTATACTAGATGACATTACTGAATCAACGTTAACATTTTCAGGTAGGATGATGGTACTGTGCTCATGTAGGATAATATTATTTTTATATTTAGGAGATAAATGCTGAAGTATTTAGAGGTGAACACTCATGATGTCTGTGTCTTACTTTCAAATGGTTCAGAAATACATATCTGTATATAGATTAACGAATATAAAACACAGATCTGTATTTCTGAATACAATATATAGATTCTATATGTATAGATAGATGCCATGTATGTATGTATAAGTATATACACACATATACTAGTGAGAGGAGAAAGCCAGCGTGGCAAAATGTTAAGAATTAGAGAATCTAAGCAAAGGATGTATGATATTTGAAATTTTTCAAAAGAAAAAGTTGGAGGAAATAAGTAAGAAAGGAATACGTACCATGGCGGTTCTAGACTTGATAAACCAGTCAAATCTAAACTGAGGAGCATTCCGAACACACTGTCTTAATTCTTCATACACGTTTTCTCTATCAAAGCCCATTTTGTGTAACATACAAATCAAGAATCTATCTTCTTCCTCAGTATAGTTCTTTCCTTTGCTGGTTCCATACTGAATACGTAACTGATGAAATGGAGCCTTGTATCTTGCAATCTG
The DNA here is from genome assembly GCF_003031525.2 of Neophocaena asiaeorientalis asiaeorientalis. Classification (NCBI taxonomy): domain Eukaryota; kingdom Metazoa; phylum Chordata; class Mammalia; order Artiodactyla; family Phocoenidae; genus Neophocaena; species Neophocaena asiaeorientalis. The sequence goes on from NW_020174697.1 coordinate 215,669, forward strand.
TAGATTTAAACAAAATAGTGCTTTTGACTAAATGTGCGATAATAATAAGTCAAAGCTAATCACCATTTAATCAATTAAAACAATCTATTGGTAATTTGACAATTATGAAATATACTACTTTGGCATCCAGGGCTTTCTTGATACTGATCCTTCGTTGAATTCTTGCTTCTCCACGTTCAATTTGAGCCATAATTTTCTCAATGTCCTGTAATTCATTGCAACGTTCCCAAAATACAGCTGAAAAACAGAGTTATTACTTTACATCTTACTATCATCTTAAGTAAGTGAATCCAAGGAACTGTAGAATGAAGAATTAGCAGGAAAGGATACAGTGAACTTACACTGTTTATAATTAAGATTCAAATTCATCTGTATATATGCGTTCAATTATTAAATACTCCTAAGGTGTAATAAATGAGCGGTATTAAATACCTCCTTCCATTTAAAAGTAAGACCTCAACAAGGAGGTTTTAGGTTAGTGATTTTCCTTTCATGAAATATTACGAAGTTTTTAATTATCCATCCCAGATGACCAGAATTTCAAAAGATATTACTACAGATACTGATTTAAGCTATGCTTTTATTCAAACATTATACAGAAGGCACCAAACACATAAAGTGAAACAGAAGACAGGGTGGTCATATAAACTTAGAGAACATAGTTTCCTAGCAAGCAAAAGTAAAAACGAAACTATTATCAACAGGTCAATCAAACTTCCTGTAAAGCAGCAATTTCTACTGAAACTGTTACTTCGCTTTGGGAACCACTCACTATTCTTACAGTATTTCCAGTGACATATAGCTTGTTTTTTAAACTTACTTGGAATAGCCTTTTCTCTTTAAAAAAAAAAAAAGGAAAGCCAAGTCACCCAAATTTTATAAATGAGCTAAATGATCTGGCTGCATTAACGTCACATCTTATGACTTCAGTGAGAGGCCCTCTAATGACATATTCTACATTCTCAAGTTTTTTCATTTTTAGAGTCTATCAAGAAAGGAATGTCAGTACTCTGATTTTTATAAGCACCTGCATTCATTTATTCATTCTCTCACTTATTCATTCAACACAATTTAAACGCCTACTATGTATAAGATACCACAAACAGCCAACTGTACACATTTCATCTTTTATTGCAACCAACTACATAAATTCATTCAAATCTCCCCATCCTCTGACTTGGTCCCAATTAAGCTGCCCTGAGCTAGTCATGCTACCTGGCTTGCTGTCAATTTGAGGGAACATCTGACATGGTATTTTTTTTAAATAAGCTCTTTTTAAAAATATTTATTTATTCATTTGGCTGCGCCAGGTCTTAGTTGCGGCATGTGGGATCTAGCTCCCTGACCAGGGATCGAACCCAGGCCCCCTGCACTGAGAGCACGGAGTCTTAGCCACTGGACCACCATGGAAGTCCCGACGTGATATCTTTTTAAATCATTTTTTTTCTTGCAATTTCATACACACTGATGCTATCCCCCTTCCTAACTTTTGAAGAAAATTCTACTTCAGAAAATCTCTCTGCACATATCCTTTTATACTCCTTTCATTCAACTCTTGCTGCTAAAATTTCTCTCTCTCCTCTATTTTTCCCCTCTTTAAGCCCCCAAATGTCCTACACTTACGTGATAAATTTTAAGGGTAGTAGTAATGTTATACTGTTATCAAAGTAAAGGACGTTCGTAGACTTGATGTTATACTACACGAAATAAAAACTCAAATAGAATCCATCTCTCAAGTCCCTGGCAATCACCAGAAGACCCTTTCAGATTTCCAAAAGAAAAAAAAGCGTTCTCTAATTAAACATGGATTTATTCAAGCATTAGTACTATAAATAAATTAAAAATTGTGCCTAATCTATATTAATCTTTGGTCTATTTAGTAGTATTTCAATGTTTCCTCCCTACTATTTTTCATGGCAAAAATGCAGAATTTCAGTTGTTAGGCTAAATAGGCTTTGAGAGGCTAGCTCAGAAACCTAAACCTACTTTGTAACATTGTTTCTATGGGGAAAAAAATGCCCTAGATTCTATACAGCTGATATTCAGACTAAATTTGAGAGCTCAATCTAATTGGATTTTAGAAACTTCCTATGTTCTTCTACATAAAGAAAATTTACTAGACATATTTACCTATTTTAATAAGATTTCTTTTCAGAAGCCTGAGGTTGGATGCACTGTGACACGGAAATCAATATTAACTCCATATGCTTCAGCACCTAATCTAGTTCTGGTCAAGACCAAAGACACAGCTAAGTAAGAGAAGGAACTGATTCTAGGACCAATCAACAGGTTTATTCAAGCAGTCTTTTCAGATCTACTCCAGCTTGCCTGGAGTTAGCAGAATCCACACATAACTTGCCTGGAGCAAACTAGAACCCTGAGAGTGTTTGAGGATCTAAAAGGACCTTATAGGAATTCTCTACTTCAAGAACAACCTAGAAAGACACTAATTCCATCCACTGAAACTGAAGCCTTAGACTTGACTTGCCCAGAAGATGATCAAATTCCAGACGTGGGAAAGTAGGCATTTTGCCAGTGCTCATCCAATAGCTACCCTTGTTTTATCAGTGCTATACTTGGCTCTATTAGCTAACTAGTAGGGACCACAGCAATTTGTTTTGATAAATCTTATAATCTTTTCATAGAAATACAATTATATTTTATACTTTCACTTACAGTTTATTCATAAAAGTCTAAAGGTCTCTGAACAAAGGTAAAATTAAATTGACACTAAAGAAATGCATAAGGTTACAATTAAACACCATTTTTGTAGTTGTATACAAACCTGAATACTCCATGACCTCCTCAGGAGATTTGCCCTCCACCTCTCGAGCTATATTATCAATGTCATCTCTTCCATACTTCTCATTAGCTTTAATAAACTGATTAAAATCTCGCTTAGTCCAGTTTGTGAATCCCTGTGAACAAAAAATTAAGCATCGTCAATAGAGGTTAAATCAACCAATCCAAACATTGTTCTATTCAGTTCTATACAATGATACATTAAAAACAGTTCAAAAGGCTTAAAATTTTCCTTCTTATAAAATTCCAGGTTTTTTATGTTGGAATCAAAAGTTGAGTTAGTGTTACTAATAACTGCTTTTCTATCATGAAGAGAATATACTTCCCTCCAAGTACTAAAAACTGATTTATAGCTCCAAGATATTGTGTAGTTTTTAACTCCGTATTTTATAGATGCCTACTACATTAAAATACAAATGCATTAAAATTAAAATACTAATGTAAATGCTGAAGTCCTGGATATTCCAGTACTTCATTTTTTTCACAGACTTATTCCCATGTAAATTAAGAAAAAATGTGTATGCATTAAATCAAAAAAATACATGAAGGAAAAAAAAAGACTGAAGAAAAATTTTTGTAGCTCTTTACATCATTCCAAACTACTGTGAACAAATAATTTCTGTTCAAAATTATATTCATAAATAGGATTCGATAAACAGAATGTTATTGGGCCTGCTCAATTTCTTTCCTAAAAGATAGAACAGTTCGACCAATCAGTGTTTTAAGTCTCTTTGGTATTTATTTGAAGTCACGAGATCAAATTTTTGTCTTCCACTCCTCAAGTCGCAACCCACATAAATGTGATACCCTTGACAGAGCAAAACTCTATCCCTAGGTGTTAGTTGATAAAGATTTTAGATTACCCCACATTTTGTTCCTTTGTACTCCCATGATTTTTTAAAAGATTAATTATTTAGGGCAGTAGAGAAAGGTGATTAAAGATGACTTCAAGTACTAGGAGGGGCAAAAAATTGATTTTGTTTCTAATTACAAACCAAAGCAATTTCTCAGTTGAGACTGTATATTCACAATATATTGTACATTCGCAATATACTGCAAGCCAAGTAACATTCTAAGGCCATAACTTTATTTTTGTGCTCAGGAAATAAATTTTGAAAAAAAATCATGAATATTTAAATGTTTTACTTTATTCTGTGGTAAGTCCTAATATTCAACCAGTTGCAATTACATTTTCAAACTAAACTTTATGACTTCCAGGCATTTGGCTCAAAAATTATGAATGTAATTTGTAAAACTTCATTCAATAAAATTACATGTTATAACAAAGAAAAGACCTATATAATAAATAAGATATAAATATAAAAACTATCTTTCAATAATTAATGTGGAAAATTTCCTAGCACTGTGCTTTGCATATTGTTCAAAAGAATTTGTTGAATAAATAAATCTTGCTGGCTACTTTCTATACTAAGGTGGTATCATACAGTACACGTTTCTTTACTATTTTCCAAGGATCTTTTGCACTGTGATTCTTTTTATCTTCTACAGATTATTTTGGAAGTATGACACTCGTAAAACTCATTAAAGCAACAATGACCAGAAAGCATTAATATGTTGTTCAAATCGAAATGTTCCCTACTTATTAACTATTAGCTTTTAACTATACAATGAGCACCTTTTATAGTTTCAGAAATTTCTCATCGTTGTATTAAAGTTCTTTTCAAGAAAGAATATAAGGCATTTTGAGAATTACGAAATCATTCCATAAATAAAAGATTAGTAGAGTATAATTTCAGAGGACAGTTCACAATCAATAAAATAAATTTAAATTTTCAAGAATATGCTAGTAATTACTGTCTATCAGGATTCATATGTGGATTAACTGACTTTATTATAATTGATAAAATGCATGTCTTATTTCTTATAATTGACACCTATATTTTGCATTTATACATTTTTCAGTATTTCTAAAAGAGTGTATTCTATAAAAGGAATTAAAAAATAGGGATATTTGGCCTAAATTTATGTTTACAAAATAGCCCTGAGTTGTGTTGGTGTGTCCAATCAGGGTACCAGGCCCATACAATAAAAAGTAAGTGTAATTTATAATATCTTTTTTTCTATTCGTTGGCTAGAAGTATTTCAATCACTTAAAATATGTTACTTGTGTGAGAAGTTTTTCCTTTTCTTCAGTCTCTTCTGGTGTAAGAGGTTCAGCTCCATCAATCTTTTTTTGCTCCTCTCTTTGAGCCACAGCTGGATTTGGGATATCAGGATTCCTTGGGACCTAAGAATCAAGAGGTGTGTTATGAGTAAACTGTTGAGAAAAATTAATTAAGGGTATACATACTTATATCAATATTTAGAGTTATTTCAGCAGGAAACAAAATAAAGTCATACCAGAATGACACATGACCCTCTCCACATTTCTACTACCATGATATTACCAAAGTAAAACTGTTCTTAAATGTGCCATGTGGTATTTTACAGTTAAAAACCAGTTACAGCTAAATGCTACATTATATTCTAGACTTAATTACACTGTGGAACAAAAAAATCCTTATGATATTGTAATACATGGTAATAATAATATCATTATCCCCAACACCAACATTATACAATAAAATCTCAAGCCCAGAGACAAAAAGTTGGGTAGTACAAAAAGAGCCCATATTCACCTGGCAATACAGACCAGGGTAGAGAAGTGGCAATGCACCTGAAGACTGCATCCAATGCTCTAATCAGTTCAACATGCAAAAAGAAAGGAGTACTTTTATTGCCTTCCAGGATATGGAAAGAGACAGCATCTTCACATAAAATGCAAAGACTGAAAGAGTGACAGGATAATGAAGAAGCAAAAAAAAAAAAAATAGAGACTATATATAAGAGGGAAGGGGTAAGCAAAGCACACAAATAGCTGTGATGGGGCCTGCAGTCAAGGGGAAAAAACTACAGTAGCAGTGAGCAACAGAAGGTATAGTGTATACTATACAGCTCTGCATAGTATACAGAGCTGCAATACACTGGCAACTGAGAAGAAGAGAGCTCAAGTTCAAAAGACTGAGGACAGAAGCTCAGCTCTACAAGTAAGCAAGCAGTCAGCCAGTCATTTGTATCTCAAAACTGTAGTCCCAGGGGCCTCAGTGTGTCACCAGGAACTTAGACAACCCATACAGTTCAGCAGTATAAAGCAGCATTCATTGTATGGAGTGATGAACTAAGTCATTCGGCGCAAAGCCTCACATCATTTTTAAGTGCATCTGCAGTGACAATGCAGCACGTTGATTTACGAGGGCAGGTATATAACATGTATAGTACATTTTATAGCATCCATCAAACATGGCAAGAGCAGGGTTGGCAGTAAGCCTTCCACTGTTTGGAAGGCACACCTATCATAAATGACTCATCCTCTAGAGGTATCAAATAGTCACGGTTTTACTAAAACATGATTATAATACATACTAGAGTACATTTCTCTAATTGTTATACACATTTCATAGAGTTTCAACCATAGCACTGTAATTTAAAAATAAGTATTTTTAAAACTATTGTATCCAATAGTTGTTTAAATATAAAACCTACTAACTGGGCATTAAAAAGACAGACTGAAAAACAGATTCATTTGTACATAATCATCAGTACGAGACAATCAAATTAGTAAGTATTGACTAAATGTCTATTTTGTCCATAGCACTGTGATAGGTGTTCACTGGAATATAAAAAATAGTGGACATGGTCCTTGCCCACAAGAAGCTCACAACCTAGTTGCGGAATTCTGAGCTATACTCTAAGAACTATAAGAATTTGGGGAGATGGAGAAGAGAGAACGAATATTCTAGGCTGGAGCAGTAAAGCAAAAACGGTAAAGGCAAAAACAGGAAGGAGCATATATAAGGTTTATGTTGAGACGGGATAAGAAACAAGGCCAGGGGGAAACAGAATTAGAGGGCCTTCTGAAACTACACGGTAGGCAACAGCAAGCCATTGGAGATCTTTCAACAAGGGAGTACTGTTTTCACCTGCAAGCCTTGTGCTGGATGGATTGAAGTGAGGAAGCAACTAGAGGCAAGAGAACCAGCTAAGCTGTTGTAATCTAGAAATGACGTATGATCACCTGGCCTAGGATGGTAGCAAATGGAAATGGAAAAGAAGGTGTAAATTAAAAATGAAATGTAGTCCAGTGATATGCATGATTTAAAAATCACTTTTTTCAATAGCTAAATTCCACTTTTAAATCACAGGCACACCAGCAATTCCATTCCTAACATATCTATACGAAGACTTTTAGGAGAATGTTTATAGCAGCTTTACTCACAAGAGCCAAAACCCAGAAAGCAGTCCAGATGCCCGTCAACAAGAGACTGGATAAGCAAACTGTGGTATATCCTTACAACGGAATAGTACTCGGCAATAAAAAGGAATGCACCATTGATAATGGGACAACATAGATGAATCTCAAAAACACTATGCTAAGTGAAAGAAGCCTTACACATAATATATGATTCCATTTATGTGAAACTCTAGAACAAAAAAACTAATCTATAGATGAAAATAATATCAGAACAGTGGTTGTGTCTGGGGAATGAATATGAGGATTGACTGGGAAGGGGCACTTTCTATATTTTTATAGGGGCTTCAGTTATATAGGCATATGCATTTGTCAAAATCCGTCAAATGGCATGCAAGATTTATATATTTCAATGTATATAACTTTTATCTTAAAAAGAATCAAATAAATATTGAACTCTGGCTAATGATATACATGTTGAAGTGTTTCCGGGTGAAATATACTTATGTCTGCAACTTTGAAATGCATAAAGAAATAAGAAGGATATCCATTTGATAGAAAGCTGGAGAAATGGACAAATAGGTGATAAAGCAAATACAGTAAAATGTAAATTGGAAAATATATGTGGTGTGTATATGGGTGTTCACTGTATAATTATTTTGACATTTTTCTGTTTGGAAATTTTTCATAATAAAATGTTGAAAAAAATTACAGACATAGCTTTAAAAGTTTAACAGACCCCTTCAGTTGCTGGTGAAATTACTTTGGCCATAAATTTTAACTTTCATTGAGGAAAACCTCTTTAATCTTAAGATATTTCTCTACCAAAATGCTTCAAACTTTCCATACCTGACAAACCATACTTTAACAAACTATTTCACAAACATCTAATTTTATGACAGAAAATGGATAATATACCCACACAAAATGAACTTTTTATTCCCATGTAGGTATCTTCAATACTAAAACTTTTCCACCTGAACTTTAATAAAGACAAAATCAGAATATTATACCATACCATTAGATTTAGGATCGACTGCCCATATTTTTAATACAGCAAAACTTTAGAATGACTTCATCAATGTTACATTTACAATTTTACTTTTCTTTTAATTTAAAAAAATTTTTTTGCGGTACGCGGGCCTCTCACTGCTGTGGCCTCTCCCGTTGCGGAGCACAGGCTCCGGACGCACAGGCTCAGCGGCCATGGCTCATGGGCCCAGCCGCTCCGCAGCACGTGGGATCTTCCCGGACCAGGGCACGAACCCGCGTCCCCTGCATCGGCAGGCGGACTCTCAGCCACTGCGCCACCAGGGAAGCCCACATTTACAATTTTAGTTCTAAAAATTACTCAAATAAACAACTGCTAAAATTTTTAGAATTAGAAATGACTCGTAATTCCTAAATTCCTGTATCTCTTCCTACAAATAATCTCCTTCTTAATATTTATTATTTTTAAAAGGTATTCATTTTTTACCTCATGAGGTTTTATCGGCATTTAGCTTCCTAGAGTGATTTCAAAGTGCTCTAAAAGAATTAAGTAGACGAATTATAGGCCAACAGTACTAAACAGATACCTAGATGGTATCTCAAGTACTCATACTGTATATATTACTGATGACCCCCAGTAACACTTAATATACAAGAAGTTATCTTTCAAGGAAACAGCTCAATTATTATTTGGATTGCTAGTCAGATAGTAAGGAATTTGTGATTAAGAGCTATGTTCCATGGAAAAGTGAAAAACTTTTTGGGGGGCCTTGTTTCTTAGGAGCTTCAGCAAGCATTTCATAGAAATATGGAATACTGAATTAAATGTGACAACACACAAAATAAAAGTAGTAACCTGAAATCAGCTCACTGTATTTTAATTCTACCACAGCAAAACAGGTGGCCCACAATGACACATTACGGAAACTCACAAAGATCATAGAACTTCCTGCATTTGTCAAATGTTTATATCCCCCCCAAAGAATTTTTATTGAAGATATATATTAGAATGTCCTACAGCTTTCTTCAGCTTCTAATATGGCAAAACTCTTTCACTCCATGTCTTAGACTCAATGGGACTTTTGGATACTCTGGATTTTTAAACTTCTGCAATTGAAGTATCAATTGAGTCACCTTCTTCCAATGGAAGGGTTTTAGTGAGCAAGTGATTAAAAGCATTAAGTAACTCCTTTAAGTCACAAGAGCAATGAAGCTTCTGAATACGTCTAACCTGCAACAAGGTCAGAGCTTAGACAGCAGGGAAAATTGGCACATAATGCACAGCTATCTACCAAGTGGTTAGGACAAAACAAACAACTACTTCTCTCAGCCTCAAATAAAACAGAACTCTTTAATTCCAGATCTTATTATCAGGAATACTGCTGTGACCTTGTTGTGCTGAGTACTGAGGGGAAAAAACAAAACAGAAAATAAAAATGCGAATAAGCAGGCCCTGAAGAAAAATGTTGTTTACCAACTGCTTCAAGCCTACTGAGCCCTTCACTAACCACACTCCAAGTCACTACAGAATGTGACAGTGGGGACTCAAAATGGACAAAATGGAACCATGCACCACAATGCCCCCAGCTTCAGACAAAACCTCCCTCCCCTGAGCTAACAATCATTTAAGCAGAAGGAGGGAAAGGAGTCCCTTTTTGAGAACCTAACTACGTAGAGAATATCAGGAAACTCCACTACAGCAGTCCCGTTCATCTGAGAACAAACTATTGTTCCATTCATACTGTGGCTTGGGTTAGTTTTCTGGAGGTTTAGTAGGGGGGAAAAAAATCAATGCTAGGAATCCTTGAGAAGATATGCCCAACACTTATCAATATCATATCGTCCTTTATAGGAAGCTTTTGCAAGTGATTAACATGCCATGCTCATCTGTCTAAACAGTCAGCCCTCCGTATCCGCGGGTTCTGCATGTGTGGATTCAAGCAACCTCAGATCAAAAACATTTGAGGAAAAAATTGCAGAAAGTTCCAAAAAGCAAAACTTAAATCTGCTGCATGCTGGCAACTATTTACATAGGATTCACATTGTATTTATACCTATTTACATAGCAATCACATTGTATTAGGTATTATAAGTAATATAGAGATGATGTAAAATACATGGGCGAATTTGCATAGGTTACATGCAAATACTACGCCATTTTATATGAGACTTGAGCATTCACGGATCGTGGTATCTTTGTGGGCTTCTGGAACCAATGTCCCGCAGATACCAAGGGACAACTGTACTCAAACACAAGACCCACCCAATTAAAGCACCCACCTTAGCTCAGGTCTGTAGCCCCTGGTAAAGAATGGAAGAGACAAGGTTCAGAAAGAACCAACATCCAGAATGTATTCTTCTTTCTCTTGTAAATCCCCAGCTAAGTAGGCATACAGAGGATCAAGGCAAGTCTTAAGACAGTACAAAGGCAATCCAGGATGGGGCTGAGGAGAGCCTGGGGCTAGGAGTGGAGTGGTAGGGGGTCGATTCTCCTTCCACCCCCACTGCCACCACCACACTCCCAGCCACCACCATCTTTTCATCTTCACACTGTAGCAGCCTCCTGGCTGGTTTCCCTGGAGAAACTCACCATTCTCTGTGTTGCAGCCAGAGTGATTTTTTTTTTTTTTGCAGTATGCGGGCCTCTCACTGTTGTGGCCTCTCCCATTGCGGAGCACAGGCTCCGGACGCGCAGGCTCAGCGGCCATGGTTCACGGGCCCAGCTGCTCCGCGGCATGTGGGATCTTCCCGGACCGGGGCACGAACCCGCGTCCCCTGCATCGGCAGGCGGACTCTCAACCACTGCGCCACCAGGGAAGCCCAGCCAGAGTGATTTTTAAAAATGTAAGTCTGATCATATTCTACCTCTTATAAGTGGCTTGACCTTGAGCAAATTACTCAGGGCAAATTACTCAACCTCTGTATGCCTCAGTTTCCCCACCTGTAAAATGGGTATGTAGTTCCAGGGCTCTTCTGAGAATACTGAGCTAATCATTTCTCAACAACTAAGAAGAGTAAGCAACACAAGTGAGGACTAAATAACTATCTGCTGTTATTATTCCATCACCCACCTACCCCTCTGCCTTAAAAACATCTCAAAGGCTTTCTTTGCTCTGAAGTTCAACCTAATTAATATGACCTATAATTAATGTTCAATGCTCCACTTGATCCAACTCAACCAACCCACCAGTTTCATCTCAAGTCATTCTCCTTCTCACCACTCCCTAGCAACACTGGCCTTCTTTCAGTTTCTGAAGGGGCAATCCTCCTTCCTACCACAACACCTTTGTACCTGTGGCTCCCCCACCTGAACGCTTCTGTCCCACACTTCACTTGGCTAATTCCTGTGCATCTCTCTGATCTCAACTTAAATGGTGGTCCTTAGGGACCACCTCCCTGATCTCCCACTCCACACTAGATACCCGCGTTATGATCCCTCATAGCACCCTTTGTAAGAACTGAAAACAAGTAACGTCACTACGCTGTGCTTTCAGCTTAATGTCTGTCTCCTCCATTAGAACGTGAGTACTGTGTCTTATTCGTCAGTTTATCCTCAGACCTTGACATAGGACCTGGCATAGGGGAGCACTCGATAAATATGTATTAAATGAAAAACAGTCCTGCTTTCACTCACACTCCCTCTCCAGTCACTTCTCTCCGGGGGGAGGTGAGGAACAGAAAACAGTAAGGTGCCATAGCATGGATGCCGTGCCATCTCCCCTCTGCTCACTCATCCCTTTCCTCTCTTCTCGCACCTTCCTCCTTCCTATCACCCTTCGCAGCTGTCCCTTCATTCCTCCCTCTTCTAAGGTTTCCTCTCTCCTCCATCTCCTTCCAGCTGGCCACCACCCAACTGTCATGTAAGACCCTGACCCTTAACCACAAACTGCCTGTAATGAAAGGCACTATTTACATTAAAACCAGAGCTGTGGCGAGAATGTGGTGGGCACTGTATTATCACAGGGAACAGAATTTCAGTATCTCCAAAGAAGGAGCATAAACGGTTATATTAGCAGAGGTGATTTTTTTATTGCTGCTACTTGACTACCACTTGGCTCACCTCCCAAACAACATGTCAAACCACTGTAAACACAGTCCTTATTTAGGGCTGCAGAAAGAAGCAGAGTTATGTCAGATGCAGAAATAGCCCAGAATGTCTGAGTGGAAAGAGCATAGCATTTGAATGCTCAGAACCTGTGTTTGAGACCAGCACCCTTGGCAACTCTGTTAGCTGCCTGACCTTGAACAAGTCATTTAACCTCACTGAACTTGTTTCCTCACCTATTACATAGAGGTGATAATAACACCTATCTCGCAGGGTTTCTAAGAAATCAAATGAAGTATGTGGTAAAACATTTATTCAATTATAAGATGCTCTACACAGATATTTGGTTGATTACTGAGGTCTAACATTTCAATTTAATTCTCCTTTAAGTCTCACTAATAATAGTCAATAAAAGTTAACAGAAAATAATGATCTAAACCTAAAATGTTTAATAATTCTTAGCGGGATCATGTATATATTTGTTTACCTCGTGAAATCTTATTCACTACTTTATTAATTTTACTATTTTTATTTTACATTTTAAACCTATAACTTGCCTGTTTCTTCTACCATATCGCTGTTTTCACTTTCTTTGAAACTGGTTTTATGCCTGATCCGATGTTCAACCATGATTCCTGTACTCTTCTACAACTTCCTAAGGATTTTATCCAGTCCTGTTGGTTAAATACATTCAAATTTAATCATATTTCCCTAACCAGATTATAACTAACCACTCTATATATTTTTATACTTATATTCACCCTAACTTTCTTGTTCCTATTTATATATATTTCCACTTATATTCACCTTAAGTTTCTTGTCCCTATTTATATATATCTAAACTTTGGTACATAAATAGCAAGCAAAACTTTTTTGCTCTATTTCAAATGACAGTGCTCCCACTTTGGACAAATAGTAGAAACACTCTAGAGATTCATTCAGTTCCAAAATATTTTTTAACATCTTTATTAGAGTATAACTGCTTTACAATGGTGTGTCAGTTTCTGCTTTATAACAAAGTGAGTCAGTTATACATATACATATGTCCCCATATCTCTTCCCTCAGTTCGAAAATATTAACTAACTAAATATCTTATATATATATATGGAGCTTTTCTAGGCATATTACAGTTACTAATCAAAATAACTGGTCACAGTTCCACTTGTGATAAAAGTTCACAAAATAAATTTTAAAACACAGCTTCCAATTCATAAAACATAAATCTTCATAAAATTATAACAGTGTTAATACTTTTATAATTTTGTTCACACTATTGACTATTATTTGGTCATCCCTTTCCACTCACTACGAAGCCAATTTCAACATACAGAAATAACCTGGTATGCTTAATCTCTCAATGTGATAGCTGTAAGTATGACAAACATTATATTTCACTCACTATAAACGGGTTCTTATCTACCTATACAAGTAAGAAATTTGAATTCCAAAACATCATTTTTAAGTTCCATAATTCATTGTCGTGTTTATCATTATTTTGACACCTAAGTGACCACAATCCACTAACCACCAACAGGGCTTCTATCAATCTATGAGCAATAAACACAAAAATACTATTTCTTGGTCATTTTGAGGAAAATAATCAAACATTTCCTGTCATCTATTATACATTCACTTCTATTTAAACACATACCTATTGTTTATTCTACATATTCTTTGAGCACCTGAACACGAACATTATTAAAATGGTATTACTATTTTGAAATATTGGATAATTCTCCACTAATCTCATTTAGTGATGATCTTACTGGTGATTGGGTAGCTTGATGCTTTGCTTCTAGTTAAACCTCCTCTTTGGTTTTAAAAACACCACTATTTTGACTTACTCTTAAGTTCTCTCACGTTAAAATGGAACACTTTCTAGTCTAGCTTGATACATTATATTAGCTTAAAAGATTGTATTATGCTAATCCAAAACACTGAAAAATTACCTTATAGCCTATGGTCTTCCTATAATAAAGAATTTCCTTTTCGAGGAGCTCAAATAAGCGTGGTGGGAAAAACTGAAAATCCTGAATATTTGGCTGTTTTGGAGGTCGTGGAGCCTGCAGGGGAGAAAATGCATTACATATATACTTGTTTTCAGTACATGAAGTGAACACACTTACCTTTTATTATTTCTTTTATATATAGAAAAATAAATACAATGGAATCCATTTATATGGCTGGAGCATATCAAGTACTTTTCTGTATTGTTATATTTAGGGACTAAGATTTAGCACTAATATAAGTAAATCTGAATCAGAGACCACGTTACAAGAGAATTCTACTGTAGGACATAAAACCTGGCCTCATACTGCTTTACCTTTGGAATCTTTGGCTCACTAACACGTAAAGCCTCTCTGAAGTAGGCATCCACCGCATAGTTGGCTTTGCGTTCTCGTTTGGGAGGTTCAATCCATTCCACCATTCCAAGCTATACATGAAAACAAGAATGAGGAGTTTAATAATTCCAAATTGTTTTATAAATATCAAGCACATCAAGGTTGTAGAAGTGTGAGAAAACCAAAGCCATTAGGAAGAATCAAAACTTGCTTTGTAAAACTCTAATTGGAAAAGATACATGCACCCCAAAAGAATCTGAAAAAGAAATAACTAAATCACTTTGCTGTACACTTGAAACGAACACAATATTGTAAATCAACTATACTTCAATTAAAAAAAAAACTTGCTTTATAAGTCACAGTTATACATCCCAACTTCCAAAACCTCATACTGTATACCAAGTTTAGGTGCAAGTGCAAGGATGGTTTTCTTTTTTTTTTTTAAGTAAGTTTGAAACTTAGCTCTTCCTTAGTGATTGAGAAGAATTTGCATAATCTGGTTAATATTTTATGTCAAAATAAATAAATAGCGTCTAATATAGGAGGAAGACTAATATTGATTCTGGTAACTGTGTTAAGTGTATGAATTAGAAAGTAGCTGAAAGGCATAAATAATGAATATCAACATGACAGCCACATATCCCTTCAAATCAAGAGAAATTTTAAAATAAGACCTCTTGGTAAGGCAGCTGTGGGAAAAGCCAGTGGAATCAGAAAGACCTGAATCTGAAACCAGGTCCTGCCACTTTACCAACTGTATAACTCTGAAGAAATGATTTTCTCCATCTGTAAAATGGGAATAATAATAATACCTACTCTGAGGATTAAATGTGACCATAGACGTGAAAGCATTAGGTAAACTGCCAAGAGTTAAATGTAAGTTATTATTAAATATCCAAAGTGGTGTGAACAATGATTTGGTAGCCTTACAAAACTTTACCCCAATATCAGCTAGAAAATGCAATTTAAAAGTCAATATACAAAAGTGACAATATAAAGTTCTGGAGTCTGTAGGTATGCTTTTCTAGTTCAGATATTTTTCTTGATTTCACAGTGCCTAGCCTACTACTTTTACACAAAAGAGGCCATTAATCTATTGGGCTGGCTAAAAGTTTTGTTTGGTTTTTTCTGTAAGATGGCTCTAGTAGCACTTACTTGTCTTTAACTTCATTTGAAATAATTCTGTTAGACTGTATGTGACAGCTGTCATATCAGCGTGCATTCAAACAAAAAAAGACTTATCAAAATTGGTGAATTTTTGTGTAGCCATTTTAACATTGAAGATGGAAGGAAAAAAGCAACGTTTCCAGCATATTGTACGTTATTTTTCAAGAAAGGTAGAAACGCAAAAAAAAAAAGATTTGCGCAGTGTATGGAGAAGGTGCTGTGACTGATCGAACGTGTCAAAAGCGGTTTGTGAAGGGTCGTGCTGGAGATTTCTCACTGGACGATGCTCCACGATCAGGTAGACCAGTTGGAGTTGATAGCGATCAAATCGAGTTATTGAGAACAATCAACGTTATACCACGTGGGAGGTAGCCAACATGCTCAAAATATTCAAATCAAGCACTGAAAATATTTGCACTAGGTTGGTTATGTGAATCGCTTTGATGTTTGAGTTCCACATAAGTTAAGCGAAAAAAACCTTCTTGACCATATTTCCCCTCTACTTAAACATAATGAAAATGTTCCATTTTAAAACAAATTGTGACGGGTGATGAAAAGTGGGTACTGTACGGCAATGTGGAATGGAAGAGATTGTGGGGCAAGTGAAATGAACCACCAACAACCACCCCAAAGGTCAGTCTTCATCCAAAGAAGGTGCTGTTGTGTATATGGTGGGATTGGAAGGGAGTCCTCTGTTATGAGCTCCTTCTGGAAATCCAAACGATTAATTCCAACAAGTACTGCTCCCAATTAGACCAACTGAAAGCAGCACTCGATGATTAGTCAACAGAAAATGCATAATCTTCCATCAGGGTAACACAAAACCGCATGTTTCTTTGAGGACCAGACAAAAACTGTTACAGCTTGGCTGGGAAGTTCTGATTCATCTGCCGTATTCACCAGACATTGCACCTTCAGATTTCCAATTATTTTGGTCTTTACAAAATTCTCTTAATGGAAAAAAATTTCAATTCCCTGGAAGACTGTAAAAGGAACCTCGAACAGTTCTCTGCTCAAAAAGATAAAAAGTTTTGGGAAGATGGAATTATGAAGTTGCCCGAAAAATGCCAGAAGGTAGTGAAACAACAGGGTGAATACGTTGTTCAATGAAGTTCTTGGTGAAAATGAAAAATGTGTCTTTTATTTTTACTTAAAAACCGAAGGCACTTTTTGGCCAATCCAATACAATTAATGGTCCCACTCTATTTGACCTCATCTACAGGCTGAGTTCTAACCTTGTTATCACATTTTAAGAGTGGAAGATAAACTAAGATGACTAGAATGGTTAGAAATCATAAACTCTGTGTCTAGAGAAGTAAAGACTAAAGACAAAATGGTGGCATCCACATATGGAAAAGTCTATCAGATAGAAAAAAATGTTCTTTGTTGATCTATAAGATTAAAACCAACATGGAAAGTCACAAGAAAGTAGACTGCTACTCAATATAATTTAACAAATATGCCTTAAGTACCTATTTGCAAGTGTCAAGGATACAAACACGAATAAAACAATCTCTTCCACCAAGGAGCTTATAAGCCAAATAAGAAGTATTTTGAGGTACTTCCCTGGTGGCACAGTGGATAAGACTCTGTGCTTCCAATGCAGGGGGCCCAGATTCAATCCCTGGTCAGGGAACTATATCCCACATGCATGCTGCAACTAAGAGTTTGCATGCCACAACTAAGAGTTTTTTGCATGCTACAACTAAGAAGCCCACCTGCCTCAACTAAGGAGACCACGTGCCACAACTAAGGTGCCCGCCTGCCTCATCTAAGGAGCCTGTGTGCCACAACTAAGACCCGGTGCAACCAAATAAATAAATTTTTTTTTTTAAATAGAAGTATTCTGAGAACCAGAGAATATAACACAGTGAAATGAAATATCCTGAATAAGAATCCCAACATGACCGAGTTCAACCAGAGGTTGGATGGGGGGAAGAAAAAAAAACAGAGGCTAGATAACTGTCCTAGATGTTATCGATGGGATTTCTTAGTCACAAACAAGGTTAGACTAAATGTCTCTTTTACCTCTAAAAGTTCACGAGATGGATAATGTGAGTTATGTAAGATGATGAGTTTTGTTTTGTTTTTCCCCTCAGATGGGTTATTGTGAGATGACAGTAATAGAAAAGATTTTTTTTTTTTTTTTTTTTTTGGGGACTCTCACTGTTGTGGCCTCTCCCGTTGCGGAGCACAGGCTCCGGACGCACAGGCTCAGCAGCCATGGTTCACAGGCCTAGCCGCTCCGCGGCATGTGGGATCTTCCCAGACCAGGGCACGAACCCATGCCCCCTGCATCGGCAGGCGGACTCTCAACCACTGCGCCACCAGGGAAGCCCGAAAAGATATTTTTTAATAACCAATATTTATTTGTCTCAATTGGGATGAAAAATCAATAATAACTTTCTAAAAGTAATGTATTTGGCCATTTAACCTATACTTGTTTGAAGGTTTAGATATTCAAATGTGAAATAAGTATTAAAGGCCAATTCCTGGGTTTTCAAAAACAGAATAAATCATGCTAAATTAGTTTGTTTTAGATAAGACTACATTAATACAAACTTATTCAGGTTAATTTATTCAGAATCAATTTCAGTCAATATGACTTAATTCACCAGGTATGGTTATAAACTAATGCAACTGGTTTGACAAATCTTATATAAAAATCTACCTCACTGTGCAATTTCCATATGTATGAACAACATTCTTGCAGGTTTTCAATTCTCTTCAAAGGACAGTATGAACTTATTTTATGAACCTATCTAGAAAATATGGAAAGACATAATAAAAATATAATTTCAACTCAGAATATTCAGAAAAAAATCTGATTTAGTCAATTATAAAAGTCATCATAATTGTTATCATTAAAATTTCTTTATATCTGTACATCATTATTTTGCTAGAATTAGAAACACAGGAAAACTTGTTATATTAGAAATGGACAAATATTTTACTAAGCCTAATTTTTCTCTAAGAAAGTAGGTAGGAAGCACCACTGATATTTAGACTTTTCACTGTTACTTTATAAAACACTTATAATAACAATAAGCCCAAGGGAATAATTGGAAAATGAATAAAATTCATATCACATAATGAGATCTAAAAAGCATATTAGGAAGGCAGTTTGCACTCTGTGTATGCAGGCTGTCACCTCTATCTCCTCAGAGTAAGCCATAAGTAGTCTGAATTAAGGTTATAGATAGAATAACCACATAGATTTTGGTCGAGATACTAAAAACTAACCAGAAATAATGATAGCAACAAAGCATTATCAACATACTAGTTGCAATGCAAATTAAAATGGCTCACCTCTGATTTTTCAGTAAAATCAATACCCAAGAATAAGCTTTTTTATTTTAAAAAATTCATTCTGTCAGTTAAAAAATATAACAGCTTTATAGAACAATTTGAGTAACAAAATAAAAATGATAGAATTGTATTATACCTCAAAAAATAACTCTCCTTGAGTCCATGTTGATATAAATAAAAGAGTACATAAATAAATGGGGAGAAGGGACAGCTCTTCCTTACAGAAAAATCCCAATTAATAAATGTAGATGGAATGAAGGAAATACAAAATTACCGTTAAGTAAACACCACAATAACTATTGCAGGCAAACTCCACCAAGAGATACTAAAACCAGTGGGCAAAAATTTGAGGCGTATCTCCCCCCACCAAGATACTTATCAATTACAAAGGGATAAATGGGAACTCTACAGTGGAAAAAGCCAGCAGACATCACCTCAACAAAGTGACTAAGGTTACTGTCCCCAGTAACATGACATAGTGATGTCATATTTTCCCTGGTATGATGTACTGAGAAAGACGTAACATCCCTTCCAACACATTCTTGCTAAAAATGCAAAATGTCAATCAAATCATGAAAAAAATGTCGAACAACCCCAAAGTGAGATTCAAACTACAAGACAACTGAACAACACTCTTCAAGAGGGTCAAGGTCATGAAAAACAAAGAAAGACTGAGAACTATCACAGATTAGAAGAGACCAAGGAGACACAGCAACAAAATACAATGTGGGTCAAGAGAATGAGAAGACAAGCCACAGACTGGGAGAAATTGTTTGCAAAAGACATATCTGATAAGAGACTATTATCCAAAATATACAAAGAACTCTTAAAACTCAACAATAAGAAAACAACCATTCTGATTTTTAAATGGGCGAAAGATCTGAGGAGACACTTCCCCGATGAAATATACAGATGGCAAATAAGCAAATGAAAAGATGCTCCCCATCATATGTCATCAGTGAAATGCAAACTAAAACAAAGACATGCTACTACACACCTACTAAAATGGCAAAAATCCAGAACACTGTCAACGCCAAATGCTGGTGAGAATGTGGCACAACAGGAACTCTCATTCACTGCCCACGGGGATGTAAAATAGTATGGCCACTTTGGAAGACAGGTTGGCAGTTTCTTACAAAATTAAACATACTCTTACCATAGAGTCCAACAATCGTGCTCCTTGGGATTTACCCAAAGGAGTTGAAAATCTATGTCCACACAAAAACCTGCACACAAATGTTTATGGCAGCTTTATTCATAATTATCAAAACTTGGAAGCAACCAAGATGTCCTTCAGTAGATAAATGCATAAATAAGCTGTAGTGCATCCAGAAAATGGAATATAACTCAACACTACAAAGAAATGAGCTACCAAGCCATGAAAAGACATGAAGGAACTTTAAATGCATATTACTAAGTGAAAGAAGCCAACTGGAAAAGGCTACATACTGTATGATTCCAACTATATAATATTCTGGAAAGGGCAAGACTATGGAGAAAGTGCAAAGATCAGTTGTTGCTAGGGGTTGACGGGAGGGTGGGATTAACAGGCAGCACACAGAGGATTTTTAGGGCAGTGAAACTATTCTGGATATCATAATGGTGGATACCAGTCATTTATACATTTATCCAAACCCACAGACTGTACAACACCAAAAGTGAATCCTAATGTAAACGATGGACTTTGAATGATAATGATGTCAGTGTAGGTTCGACTGGTGTGGGATGTTGACAGTGGAGGAAGCTGCTGGGGGGAGGCAGATGGAATATGGGAAGTCTTCGTATTTTCCACTTGATTTTGCTGTGAACCTAAAACTGCTCTTAAAAATAAAACTCTGTTTTTAAAAACTGCAATGTGGGATCCTGGATTATAAACCCTGGAACAGGGAGAGGACATTAGGGGGAAAACATGTTAACTTCCTGGACTTGATCACTGTAATATGATTAAGTAAATTGCTAACATTAGGGGAAGCTGAGTGAAGGATATATGTGAACTCTTTACTAGTTTTTGCAATAAAGTCTGAAGTCATTTGAAAATTAAAAGTTTTTAAAATTACAGCCATAATTTCAGTTTAAACAGACAAAATAAATAAAATTCCCATTTCTTCAAGAGACCTTTGTTGTCCATGAAGTATATTACAAGGCATTCTTTTATAAATGAGACCACCTGTAACAAAGTCCTTCTGGCATTTAAGTAACTATATGTTAACAATAATGTTATTACTAATATAATTAATACTAAGTGCTACATATTTTGTTCTAATTACTCTATAATGTAATTACTCCAACCTCCATTTGAAGGTGAAAAAACTGATTATCCAAAGTCACTTAATTGTGGTTACCAAACAGGAAAGGAGGGGAAGGATAAATGAGGAGTTTGGGATTAGCATATACACACTACTACATACCAAATAGATAACCAACAAAGACCTACTGTACGGCACAGGGAACTATACTCAATATTTTGTAATAACCTATAAGGGAAAAGAATCTGAAAATAATACATATGTATGTATAACTGAATCGCTTTGCTGTATACCTAAAAGTAACACAACATTGTAAATCAACTATACTTCAATAAAAAAAAATTTAAGCCAATTAGTGATCGAGCTGTGATTTCAGCTTTAGAATCCAGGAACTCAACCACATCCTATACTGCTTCTCAAAAACAAAAGTGCTGGTAGTGGTAGTAGCAGCAACAGCAAAAATGATGTTGATGGTGGTGGTAATAATAATAATAATAAACCAGACCTTAGATGAGATCATTTTGACATACATCACTTCCACTCTGTAGCACAGTATTATGATAGGTAAGTGCCAGTGTTTTGTTAAATATATAATTGTTACGGGAAGAAATGCCAATTTGAGAATCTAATGGTTGAGGGTAAAAAGTTACCTTCTGTTTTTCTCTATAATCTTCTCCTTCAAACTTGTACAAACTTTGTTCAGTGTCCATTCTAAAATTTCTCAGAGAAGACTCTCCCATTTTCTGCAAGCGTTCATTCATCTCTGCAGTCTAAAGTTGAATGCATTGAAATTAGAAAATTATCACTGAATTACTTATAAAAATCTGTGGATTTTCTATCTTTTTAAAAGTCAGGTTTTGATATGAAATATGCAGTCTGTTAATTTACAAGGTAATAGTGCAATGTTAACATCAAACTTGAATATAAATTTAATTTGCCCCAAGTATTTTAAATACTTAAATGGCTCTTAAGTGTTCTCACTTAGGCTTTCTATAAAATCTTTTGTCATTGAAAATGTAGCCGTATTATAATTTCTGCTGCATAATTTTAATGGGACACATGGCTAATGCTAAAACAAAGGCAAACTTGGATTAAACAACACATTTGCACACTAACATGAAACACAGTAACACAAGATTGTTCAAATTCCAACATATGACTTCAGATACATGAAAAGGTACTAAATATCACTAATCGTCAGGGAAATGCAAATCAAAGCTACAATGAGATATCACCTCACACCTGTTAGAATGGCCATCATCAAAAAGTCTACAAATAATAAATGCTGGAGAGGATGTGGAGAAAAGGGAACCCTCCTACACTGTTGGTGGGAATGTAAATTGGTTAAGGCAATGTAGAAAACAGCATGGAGGTTCCTCAAAAAATTAAAAATAGAGCTACCATATGATCCAGCAATTCCAAATTCCACTCCTGGGAATTTATTTGAAGGAAATGAAGACACTAACTTGAAAAGATACCTACCTGCACCCCCATGTTCGTTACAGCACTATTTACAATAGCCAAGACATGGAAACAACCTAAGCGCCCATCGATGGATGAATGGATAAAGAAAATGTGGTGTAAATGTATACAATGGAACATTACTCAGCCATTAAAGAGAAGGAAATCCTGCCATTTGAGACAACGTGGATGGACCTTGAGGCTATTATGCTAAATGAAATAAGTCAGACAGAGAAAGAAAAATACCATATGATCTCACTGATATGTGGAATCTAAAAAAAAAAGAAAACCTAACTCATAGACCCAGAGAACAGATTGGCTGATTGCCAGAGGTGGGGGGTGGGAGGTCAGTTATAAAATAAATAAGTGCTGGGGCTATAATATAAATGTATGGAGATATAGCCTCAGAAACAAAAAATAGTCTGAAAAGTAAATTCGACCAATTTACAGGAAATACAGTACATAAGTGAACATGGTAAAATACCCCGTGGGGATGGAATCAGCAAAATCTAGACTGTGAGCAACTCAAAAGGCAAACAATCCAGTCTCTTCACCAAATAAATTACAAGGGAAATAATACATAAATGGAGGGAGAACCTACAGATTAAAAAAGATACATATGACATATCAACCAATGACAATGTATAGACCTTATATGCATTCTGATTTTTAAAAAAGTTTTAAAAAAGTTTAGCTACTTCTGAGATAATTGGAAATTTGAATTATAACTGGATTTTTGCTGTTAAAGAATTATTGGGGTTTTTCAGGTGGGACAATGCCATCATGGTTATGTTTTTAAAGAGTTCTTATATTTTAGAAATACATAGTGAAATATTTACAGCTGAAATGATATGGCTGAGATTTGCTCCCAAATAATCCAGGAAGGGGGAAGATGAACTGGGGCTGTGAATGGGGCAGGACTGGTTGATGGTTGTTGGAAACAGGTGATAAGTACATGGGGGTTCATTATACTATTCTGTCTATTTTTGCTTATGTTTGAAATTATCCATAATAATTTGTGAAAAAGGTAAATTCAACACAAAATTGCAATATTCTGAAACAGCTTATTATACTTTAATAAATAATGCTTTAATATTTTACAAAATGTTCACAAAAGTTTCAGTTAACACAATGTATCAGTAGATAATTTCTAATCCCATGCAAAAAAGTCACAAAAATGCAGTCCTGATACAAGTGATTAAACACAACATTTTTTGGGCTTTTAAGTAGAGTAAATACCAATATTATAAGCATGAGATATAAGGTCACTCAATTTTAAACTCCGGTTCTTACTCTTCTCACCAAAAATTAAATTAAAAAAAAACCCTAAATTATCCCTGGATATAAATCTACAAATTCTTAGAACATGAGTCATTTGAAACATGCATTTGAAACAACACACTACAATAATCATGCTGAAATAAACTGATGTTAAAGCAATCCATCATGAAAACAAAATGCCATTTTAACTAACCTTCTTTTCCCCTCTTTCCAGAAGAGTTGTAATGTCTTCATCTGTCAGCTCACTTTCTTTAGAAGCAAAAACATGGGTGGCTCCATGACGTATCATTTGTAACATTTCCTCTTTTGCCATCTTGTTAGACTGTTGGTCAATAAGTCTTCCTGATAATAAAAACAAAAGTTGTATATATTCAATGATATTCCAGAGAAAGCATAGCATATTAGTTCTAATCAGAAACCACTATATTTAAACATAAGTAAAACTTTAGTGAGCTTTAAAGTAATTTTTTAAATGAACAACCCTGCAAGTTTTTCTTCTACCATACCTTCTATTTCAATATGAATTTCCTTCTATAAAATTCAGTTAAAACATAGAAGGACAGAAACATTTTTTCATGTTCAAACTTCATTTCTCAGATCAAATTGTTCTGTATGAAAAGGCACCCTCTAATACATGTTTTAAAATTTTTAAACCAAACATTTTATCTGCTAAATAATACCAAGTACTTCAAAAGACATGCCACTGACATTCAGCTATAAGCTAGTGATGTTCAAGTACCTACTCCATATACTGAACGCCAGGTTTCAAAATAGGCAGATTTAAATTAGCATTTTTTTTAATTTGACTTTTTTCTTTTACTAAGTTTGCAGATTTTGGTCAACTTTCATTAAAAGTAATCTCCTCTGAAGACAATTGCACGTGTTTTTCAAAAAAAACACCTAATTCAGTTTACACGTATAAATACCTTGTTGTATGACAATTGAGTCAAGTCTCAGTTTTATCTCAGCTCTTTCAACAATCCTTTCTTCAACCGTGTTGTCGGTGATGAGACGAAATACACGTACTGGCTTCTTCTGACCGATACGATGTGCCCGATCCTAGTAGAAAAAAATCCTAATATAAGACGTTGGGTATTCCGGATAAAATGTATGGTATAGCCAGCTTATGCTATAAAATTCTGAAAATAAAAATTAGTTCCTGATCTCTCTAGACCTCCCATTTTTGAAACGAGGGTAAAGAATATTAAGAATATCTAGAGACCCCTGGGAACACAGAAATCTGCAAATATTCTGCCGTACCATTAATGGAAATTTCCAGAAGGACAACAGACAAAACCCCTTTAAGATGAGGACTAAAGAGAGCTGAAAGCTTCTGGATTAAGTTACTAAGTAACTTTAAGCCATTAAATACAAACATCTTCCACACTAGCAAGGAGTTTTTTAAGTGAGGGGCAAATTAGTTAATAAGGGTTGCTTTGGTGGCAAAAGTCAGCTTTCTCTCATCAGCAAGCAGTTCTTTCTGTTTACTGAGGCAATTCAGGGATCTGGAGTAAAGGGTCATAAAAAATTAATGGACTATTAATACCCTTACTGTATGGTCTTGAACTGGTCCTATGGTTTACAGTTGGTAAAGGTGTGACAGGTGGCAAGTTCTGATAACATATAAACAGCTAGGGGGGGTGTTTTTGTTTTTGTTTTAAACATCTTTATTGGAGTATAATTGCTTTACAATGGTGTGTTAGTTTCTGCTTTATAACAAAGTGAATCAGTTATACATATGTCCCCATATCTCTTCCCTCAACCACAATGTTCATTGCAGGGGGAGTGTTTTTAAAACACAAGAAGCTGCCAGGGCAAATAGGTGAAGGGAGGAGGCTGGTCGAGAAAAAAAAATCAAAGAAACAGGGTTCAAAACATCCCTTGTACTAAATATAAAAACACTAGAGCCAGTAACAGTTTCAACACAGCACACTGAGAGAGAATGCAACACCCCTACACATATTTACATTTCAAACTCAAATCAGTAAATCGTGAAAGATCAGCTATCCTCTAACACTTTTAAGGAAATAAAGTGTCACCAGTAAGTTTTCCAGTTCAGTAACACTGTAACTTACTGGAGCTTACTCCAACTTAGTCACATCAAACATGCAGTCTGGTACCCAAAGCAGTAACAATTATGCCAAAGCATGTGGATTTTAAAATGTCCCAATGGTCAATATTTTCAATTCTCTATTATAAAAGAAAAGGGACGACTTCTAAGCTCTGCCTCATTGGCATATGACTTTAATCATTTCCAAAGACAGTCAGTTGTCCCATAAATTCCTGGGATTTTGAATGCATAGCTATGTTTTATCTTTTTACCTCTGAAATTATATATATCTCAAAACTTGAGTCACAGTGACTCAAGTTGTAGCTCTAGTTCAATAAATGATACCATGATGAAAGGTAAGAAAAGCTCCCTGAATCTTTTTTAAACATAGAGTAGTTTCTGATGGTGTCCTTAGGTAGCAAATGTTTTCCTGGAATATATTCCTTTGTTACCTTTTTACCTTCTTGCCCCAATTGTTTTATAACAGAAATTAAAACCCTATCTCTCCCAATTTCAGTGCTAAGGATTTTAATATATTTAGTTGTTAAGGAAATTAATACTGAAAGACTAATTTTTAAACCCTTTTCATTAAAACATATGTATGTGCCCTCTTCAATATTTAGGAGTGGGAAAAAATGACATTTCTGTTTCATGATAAAAGCCAAAATCAACACACAAATGCTATAGTTGGGCTTGGGGTGTATTTGTTTTTGTTTTGTTTGTTTTTTGCAATTAGCACAGCAACTTTGTTTTCCAGAAAAATCTATTTTAACATCTACAAAATCCCCCAAAGATTGTTGTTACCCTTTTATCATAAATTACCTTTGTGCTGTATAAATAACAATAGTTTTCTGAGCTAAGGTAAATTTCTGATACCATTAAAGATTACTAACCATAGCTTGTAGATCAACCTGTGGATTCCAGTCTGAGTCATATAGTATAACCACATCAGCACTTGCCAAGTTAATTCCAAGACCTCCAGCCCTGGTACTCAGCATAAAGATGAATTTGCTACTATTAGGAACATTAAAGGCCTCTATTGCTTCCTTTATTTAATTGACAGGAGATGGAAGAAAAAGAGAGAAAAATCAAATTATATTACCAGAGTCCTTAAGAAAGAAATAAACATTTTAACATGCATGCTCAAAACCCCACTTTGTAATATTCTTCCACCTTCAAAAATATTTAAGCATCTATCTATAAACTGTACTATGTGTACAGTAAAAAGTGTATTACATAACGTTCCTAACCTTTAGAAGCTTACATTAATAAAAAGAACAATCACAAAGACAAATTTAACTAAGCAAGTAATCAATCATTTAATTATTTTAAAATAATAATAGTGAAAATGTTTTAATTGAGTCGGAGCTAAAATATATCTAGGGGGTAAAATGTCAGATATCTCAACTTCATTCCCATTAATTTATGAAGAATTAATAAAGAAGGTATAGAAGACCAACCAAGAGAGATAAAAGTTTAGAAATGGGAATGAGAGCAACAGATAGAGGGGAAGGTAAGTAGATTTATTTCCGTATGGTGAAAAGGAGCAAACAGGGAAGTAATGAGGAAAATCAGGAAGGTAATCCAGGGATATTCAGTGAAGAGTCTTAAAAATTAATAGGATGTTAATATCCTTGCTATATAAAGATCTCATACAAATTAATTAGAAAGAAACACTAAGACCGCAATAGAAAAATGAGAAAAGAAAGGACAGTACACAAAAGAACAAGTACGAATGGCTAATAAACACAAGAATAATGTTCAATCTCACTAGTAATCAAATAAATGCAAATTAAAACAACATAATACCATTTTTTAAAGATTAAAAAAATGATATACTCAATGTTGACGAGGGGGCGGTGAGACGGGCACTCTCATACATTGCTGCTGGGAGTGTAAATTGGTACAACCTTTCTGGAAAGCAATTTGGCAATATGCATCAAGAGTCTTAAAAGTGTTCATACCCTTTGACCCAGTAATTCCACTTCTAGGAATTTATCCTAAGGAAATAATCAGAGATGGGCACAAAGATTTATGTATAAGGACTTTTACTTAGGCATTATTTATAATAGTGAAAAACTGGAAACAACCTGAATGATCAACAATAGGGGGATAAATTATTTATTGTATGTCCACAGGATGAAATATTACACTAAAATTATTTTTACAATGATATTTTTTACTGATATAGGAAAGTACAATATAACGTTGAGTAAAAAGTGTCAGGATACTGAACTTCATATGTAGTGTACAGAGTATAATATTAATTATTTATATATTATATATGCATAAAAATATTGGCCAGAAATACTTTTCTTCTCAAGATTTCCTTGGCAATCATATATTACTTTCATCATCTCAAAATACAGGAAGTTCTATTTTTAAGGAATGGAATGGCATGGTCAAAAGTTGCAGACAGAGAAGGTGGCTCTGCCGCAGTCCGTACAGCATGTAGAGGGGGCAGTATAGAAAGCAGCACGGTGTAGTGAGAGGCAATTTGGTGTAGAGGAAATAGCAAAAGCCTGGGCGTGAATCATAACTCTACCGTTTATTACACATGTGGTTCTCAGCAAGCATTTAACCTCTCTGAGACACAGTTTCAAGCGGAGAAAATTATGCCAATGCTTTACTGGGCTGCAGGGAGAATTCAGCTGGAACTCTAGTAAGTTGCCTAGCTCATAGTCGTTGCTTGACAAACGTTAGTTCCTTTCCCCATAAAAGTGAGGAGCTAGCTGAATTTAGCTGTAGCAATGGAGAAAGGGCAAATCCAGCTGCTATTGAGAAAGAATTGCTCATTAACAGCTCGCAAACAGATCGAGTAAGGAATTAAAGGTAGTCTTCCCCTTCTTACTAGGAAAATAGATGAAATGCTTGTCTGAACAACAACATAATGGGAAGGCAGGACATTTCCAAAACAAAACGAACAGCTCTCACTTTGCTATATCTTCTTTGTTTTAAAGATTTTTTTTTTTTTGATGTGGACCGTTTTTAATGTCTTCATTGAATTTGTTACAATATTGCTTCTATTTTATGTTTTGGATTTTTGGCTGCAAGGCATGTGGGATCTTAGCTCCCTAGCCAGGGATCGAACCCGCACCCCCTGCACTGGAAGGCAAAGTCTCAACCACTGGACCGCCAGGGAAGTCCCTCACTTTGCTATATCTAAAGTCAAAGCATGTGATTCAAAGTCTCTGAAAGGAGAACATTATTTAACATTTTAAGAAACCACATAATTGGAGCATATAATTAGGTAAAGTCCACATTATTCATGAGCAGAGAGATTAGACAGAAATGCAAATTGGCTATTTGAGATCAGAAAGCACCTACTCTTCTGCCTTAGTATCATCTTCATTCCGGGAAGAAGGGCCATCTTGAATGGTACTATGCTTAATGTGGATTTGGAGAAATCCATTCCCAGGAATAAGTCAGCAAAAGCCCAATAAAGATTCAAGTTACCATTTCAGAGACGGTAAAAGACTAAAGAGCAGGGAACAGTATAAGCTTTGAAACGTCCTCATTTATAAATATTACCACAACTGTTTTCCCACAGTGGGTAGCAGGGAAACCCTTAACGTGAAAAGGGCCTGTGCTCCTGCTGTGGACACTATCGTACACTATGCCAGGTTTCACTAAGGAGGCACACAAGGGACAGAGTGCCCACTGCAGCTATGGAAGGAGAGGGACACAGGCTGAGAGTCTTTGTGGCCTGAGAAGGGGTCCTAGAGCTGAGAGGTGAAAAGGCCTGTGTGCACTTTCATGACCTGTGGGCTACACTGCACTACATAGTACAAAAACTCTGTTCATACATATTATATGCAGTGATCCTCACAACACTGTCAGGAAAACAGAAGCCTAAGCATTAATATTACCCTTATAATAAAGAGTCAAAGATACTGAGGCTCAGAGGATTAAATAGCTTGCACGCATAGTGGTGGAGTTGGTGTTAAGTTCAGGTCTTCTGAAACCAAGTTCAATGCATTTTCCACTATACCATGAAATCACGATCTCTGCCCAGAGCATGAGTATAGACTTAAAACAGAGGCCAAAGACAGAGCCCTGAAGGATCACAGAAAAGAGAAGATAAATTAGCAAAGCCCTGTCCCTCAAAAAAAAAAAGTGCTTTTAAGGGCTTAAAATACATTAGACCCCTGACATTCATGAGAAATCATCTAAAAATCTTCAAGAATTTCCAAATTACAGAAAATTAGTGGGTGCTAGGCAGGCTTCCTCATTAGCTAAGTGACTCATTCCTGCACACCAACCTTTTAGTACTCCAAAATCCAAGTGCATGATAAGCTCCTACACCTATGTTGTCCCATTTCAGTTGTACAAAATTTCTGTAAGACTGAGATCGTTCCCTTTACAAATTACTGTCTCATGAGTCCACGGTTGCTCATAAATTGAAACAATCTCAACTGTTAAGCTCCATGAATGGCGAGGCTCTAATGTAGGAGGCAAATCAAGATAAGAAAATGACATAGAATCAGGGGTAAAAGAGTAAACTGAGAAACAAGTAGTCAAAAGGCCAGAGACAGCAGTGATTAGAGGAGGTAAGGATGCAATAGATAACTTAGGATGTCTTTGAAAACCTTGGAAAGAATGATTTTTAAAGAGCCAGTGTAATGGAAGTCCAGCTAAAGATCTCAAAGAGAGAGAGATGGTAGTGAGAAATTCAATGCACCTAGCTAAAGAAAAGGCCAAAGTGCAAAACTACCTAATGATGAAAAACGTGGCTTAATTGAACTCTGATTTTTCAAGTCTTGTTTTATTTTCTCTTCCTCACCTCTCTTTCTTCATGTGGGGTTTGTCCATCCAGTCGACAATACTCGTAACCACGCCACATACAATAATCCTCCAAAATGTCCAGCAAGCGAGTCATCTGGCTAAAAATGAGAACCCTTGAACCTAAAACATTTCACCAAAAAAAGCAAGTTGTTCATCTTGTGTAAAACTAACTTGAAAGTTACAAAAATAAAAGTAAACATCATATGCAATATAAATATATAGCACATGAGCACTCCACTAACCACACACACACACACACACACACCCCTTCAAGGGGTGCTATACAGAAGTATGCATTTGTTGAGTTACACATTTTTAAGGTCTTCAAAATCCTCCACACATATTGAGATGATTTTAAATCTTCCCTTACTAGAAATAGAGACACAGATGTAGAGAACAAACGTCCGGACACCAAGAGGGAGGAAGTGGTGGGTTGAATTGGGAGATTGAGATTGACATATATACACTAATATGTATAGAACAGATAACTAATAAGAACCTTCTGTATAAAAAAATAAATAAAATAAAATTTAAATGATAAAAAATAAAATAAAATAAATTTTAAAAATAACAAATAAATAAAATAAAATCTGCCTTTACTCCATCCTGAGGATGTTTCTAGTCTCTCATCCTCAGTAGATACACCCCCATGCTGCTTCCAAGCTTCTCTTCCTAACATACAAGTCTGATCACATCACTGTCCACAGCCAAATGTTCTATGACCACCCCCACCACCTTCAAAATAGTCCAAACTCCTTAAATCATAGTGTAAAAGGCCTTTTGTAATGGCCCCATCCATCTTCCCAGACTCATCCACTGCCACTCTACCCAAATACCACAAGCTCTACATTCCCTTCTTTCACACCTCTGCTTCACTGAAGATGTGGAACACCCTTCCCTTCCTTTTTCTCATGGTTTACTCCTACACATTCTCCCGTGCTCACCTCAAACATCATCTTTGTGAAGACTTCCCCAACTCCCAATCTCTCAGCATATCACAGCACTATCACAGTGACCTGCAACTATTCCTCCTCACTGTACTGTGAGCATCTACAAGGTAAGGACTGTTGTCTTGTGCATCTTTGTATACCCAGCCCATAGCACAATTCCTGACAAACAGTAAATACTCAACAATGTGTGCTGAACAAGTGAACGAACGAATGACAAATGATTATGCAAAATGTTATTCATATACAATATTAAGTTACTTCACATTAATTTGAAGATTTGTAACTCACCCTGTTCCTTGAGTTTGGCCAACAGTTTATCAAGAACTACCATTTTACCACTGTTGCTAACAATGTGCTCATCAGTGGTATACGGTGGACCAGGTTCAGCACCATCAAACAGGTAAGGGTGATTACAACACTTTCGAAGCTGCATCAGAATGTTTAAGAGCCGCATCTTGTCCATTTTGCCAGCAGAGTTTAGAACATCAATATCTTTCATCAGGATTTTTGTATACCTAAAATTTTAAACTATAATTAATCATCAACTATTATAAAGGCTTAATGCCATCAAGAAATGTCCCTTTGGAAAAAAATTAATGTCCCTTTGGTGAACTGCTTAGATTCCTATTTAAAGAAAAACAAAAAGATTTGATTTGAGACTAAATTTGATCAGCAAAACCAAAAAATAGTGACGATCTGAATATTTTAACTTGTATGTTGCCTGTAAACCTATTTCCTCCTGCTTTATCCATTGCTAAAAATTGCCATCAGCTGATAACAATTCAGACAACTACATCTGATAATTATTAATATTTAATAACTACAATATTTGCTGAAAGTTGGTATCTGGCTTTTACTTGTTTGAGTTAAAAAACAATTGCAATTTTTTATACCTGTCTTCATAGGTCATTTTTTTCTGATCCTATAAACATTTTTATTGTCTTTTCTAGACCTTCACCCAGGAGAAAACAGACCTACATATCCACCTGGACAGTAATAATATTTAATTATAACGACGGCCAACTTGTACTGAGTGCAAGTGCCAGGTATATGAATCATCTTGTTAAATCTGTACAACTCCAAGATAAGTACTAGGGTCACTGCCATTTTACAGATGGAAATTCAGGCAGCTAAAAGAAGTGAAACAATTTATTCAGAGCCACAGAAAGGGACAAAGCGAGGGTTTGATCTTAACGTCTGAGTCCAGAGAAATATACTCTTTACCACTCCTCTATACTGGCTTCAATAATAGAGAAGTCACTGTATATTATAAATTATCTAATTTTATTTATATAAGCAACACTTTGCTTCTCTTAGTAGCATTATTACATTACTAACATGTTTAATTTTATGTTTAAATTTATGATTCCTTGTGACTCCTCTTGTCAATTTCCTGCTCTGCTTGTATTTATCAATACAAGCTTGCTTTTTTCATTGATGGAAAAAGCAAGAATAACTAACAAATGTGCCAGTGACATTATCCCCTTTAACCCTAACATCCTTATAAGCTAAGTATTATTACTCCCATTTTACGGAAGGGAAACTGAGATTACATAACTTGTCCAAGCTAAGTAGCTATTAAGAGGCAAAGCACTGACTCAAACACAGGTCTACAGACTCCAAGGCCCACGCTCTTTCCTAAAGGTTAAATAAAATACTCATCAATTTTGTATTAAAATATCTGAACTACTTAACTTGGCATTTAAACATAAAAATGTAATTTTTGAACTAAAGGCACAACTGAACCACTACAAAGGCA
>NW_020174697.1:249118-251457 GCF_003031525.2 Neophocaena asiaeorientalis asiaeorientalis
GGATCTTCCCGGACCGGGGCACGAACCCGTGTCCCCTGCATCGGCAGGCGGACTCTCAACCACTGCGCCACCAGGGAAGCCCACAAAGCTAATTTTTAATAAATAAATTCTAATGGAAATATAATAGCTCACCATTCTCGCTGCATTTTACTCAATCCCAAGTAAATCTTGATTTCCTTTTTAGGAGGCAGGCTCTTCTCTACATCAGTTTTTATACGTCGTAACAAAAATGGTTTTAAAACCTAAAAAGTGAGAGTTTTTATAAAAGTTTATAAAACATTCAATATTATAAACCATTTATTTCATTGACAACACCCTAATGTGAAATTTACTTCCCACTGTATAATCTGAAAAACACTACCAACACCAGTTGCCAACTTTCTTGGTAAAAAAGAACCAAGCAATGGCCCATTACAGACTCAGAATAGGGGACCTAAATTAGACATTCATGATTTGATGGCAGAAAAGACATTAAAAATTAAGACAGTAAGATATTGACTATTGAAAAAGTACAAAATATACTTTTTTAAAAATCTGCTATCATACAATATTTTTAAACCTGAGCGGAAATCTGAAGTCAGAGTATGGACCCAAGAGTCTCTAAAAGTGAAACAAAAATTCAAGCCATTTAAAAATGGTTAACTATATGAATGAGGAGAAAATGGTTCAATGTTAAGGAAGATACGAATGAAAAGAGAAAAAACATGAAACAATCAGTGCATACCTGCAAGGCAAATTCTATCACAAGAAAAAAAAAATCTCTAGAGCACCTGCAATGTGCCAAATACTACACCATGAACTTGATAGAGTATTAAATCCTTACAATAAATCTTTGAGGGAAAGGCAATTATTTCAATTTTAGTAATGTCACCAGAGTCACCTTGCTAGTAAGTGGTAGAAGCAGAAATCAAACCCAGATCAGGCCGATTCTACATCCAGCTCAGTCCCTGATTAGCTGTTGTGAGCTGGGCAAGTTCTTTTAACTTTTCCAAGCCTGTTTCCTCATCCATTCATCCAAAACATATAGATTTATGGTATATGTGTATGCCAAGCATTTTTAAATGGGGATAAAGATACCTAGTTTCAAGGCTTCTGTGACAATCTGTGGTAGTACATGTGTAGAGCTTAACCACAGTAGACATCGGTAAACTGTGGCTATTCTTACTAGAGATCCATGGGAGGTAAGGAAAAGGGAAGTGTAAATGAAGACTTCTGGTTTCCTGCTTGGGCCTCTTAAATTTGTCTAAGTGGCATTTTTAAGAGTTTCAACTGACTGTGAGACATTTAGGCAGAAGACTCAGAAGGCAGTGGGATATGTAAGTCTAGACAAGGAGAGAGAAATTTGGGAGTTATAAGTATAGAGGTGGTAGCTGAAACTATGGGAGTGAACCCCTAGGGAGAGCACATATGAAAAAGGAAGCCAAAGACAAAGCCCTACAAAACACTAAACTTTCAGGGACAGAGAAAGAAAAGACCATGGTTGGGACTGAAAAGAATAGCCAAAGAGGTAAGAGAAAATCCATCCCATACCCCAGACACTAAACAGAAAGCTCTTAAAGCAGGAGTGGTTAGCGGTACTAAATATTACAGAGACGCTAGGGCACTGACCAAAAGGTATACCCTGAACTAAGTAACTGAAATCACAAACACTTGTGAGGTAAGTTTCAATTGTATTTAATGGATAAACTCTAGTGGTCAATGGATTCAGGAGTGAATAGGACCCACCAGAGACAGAGTAAACATTCCCCAGAGTTGACCAAGTTCGTGCTATCAGAGGCCCAGCTGTACTACAACTTGTGTTACAAGATTCTTGGAAGATTTGTCTTCTACTCCTCTGCATTCTTACAATAAATTCCCTATTACATAAGGTCATTTGTTTCTGGACTTGTTCTGTTTAACTCTAAATAAATATTTACATAAAGCATGATGACTGTTGGGGCTTCAAGTCAATAAATGTTTAATGAGCAGTTACTCTGGACCAGGCACACAGGGCACAACGTGGTGGAAAATAGACAGGGTCTCTGCCACATCAAGTTTACATTTTTCCAGGGTAGGGGGAGAGAGGGAGAAGTGGACAATACATGGGGGGTTTTTTGTTTTTGTTTTTTTTTTAGTATTATCTGTAAAGAGAGATTGAGACTCTCGTTAAAAACAGCAGACAAAAAATAGCAAATGCATCTATACCCACTTCCTCACAAAACTCCACTAAGCCAATTAAAATTATAGGTGTACATTTTAAAAAAGAGTGAATAGGGACTTCCCTGGAGGTCCAGTGGTTGAGACACCACGCTTCCAATGCAGGGGACAGAGGTTTGATCACTGGTCGAGAACTAATATCC
>NW_020174697.1:251527-289712 GCF_003031525.2 Neophocaena asiaeorientalis asiaeorientalis
AAAAAAAAAAAAAAAAAAGAGAAAATGGGAGATTTGGTGGTGGAGATAGAGGGGATAAACTAAACTTTCAAATAGCTTAGCCATCAAGGTAATAAACCAGAATCACAGCTCGAGAAGGACAAAGTGTTGAGGGAGTACTGTTCTGTGTATGTGAGGTGGGGGCATCTAAGTGTGGGTTAGGATTTAATAAGGGAGATAATTGAGCATATTTACCTGTTGAAGGAAAAGAGCCAACATGGAAGGAGAGGTAGAAAATTCAGTCAATAAAAAGGATAAATCAAGGGGAAAAGTCCATAAGGAAACAGGAAAAGATGAGATCCAGGGTTCACGTTGGAACAATTAGCCATTGCTGGGAGAAAGAAGACCTCTTCCACTCAAACAGAGGTAACACAGATGCAGATATCCTTGGAAGATAGATATCCTTGAAGGAGTTCCTACCTAATGTCTTCTATTTTCTCTTTGAGAAAGGAATGATGGTACTTGCTGAGAAAGGAGAAGGGCAGGGAACACCTGGGTTAGAGGTCTTGGGGAAAGTCTGAAATAGCTGTTCTAGGAAATGAGAAAGAATGCTGAAGAAGGCCATGTTGAAGGATCACCAACATCATCAAATCCCAGCTTACGTTAGGGAACATGAAACTGTAGTGGCTCCAACCTCTACAGTGGGTGTAATCTTCTTTATCAGTGTTGAGCAGCCCCAGTACAGAGCAGGTCACTCTGCTAGTAAGTGGTAGAAGCAGAATTCAAACCCATAGGACAGAGACACAGTTACATAATTCCAGTTTAGGGCTTTTAGGGCAGAAATGGCAGATCTAGAGAGCAAGGGAGTTTGAGATATTGGCAAAAAAAAAAGTGGTTCAAGTGATAGAACATGGGCTCATTGCTGGATACAGAAAATGTAACAGAAATGGTCTGACAGATGGGGGTAAAGCAGGGGTCCAGGCACTGGATATCTCTGTGAGATAACAGGACAGATACAAATGGAGTAATATGAGTGAAAGAGAAGGATACAAGAAGCTGTTAACAAAGAAGGGAAAACTGGTGTTCAATGAATGTGAGGGGGTCACCTGGTAATGAGTAGATGACAGAGAAAAGAATGGACGGAGGATGGACTTGCAAGATAACTTGAGCCTCAGAGGAAGAGTTTTACACATGACAGTGGAGAAGCAGTGGTTTTGAAACGGCATTGGGGAACTAGGAGAATACTGATGCAATCTCAAGGACCTGTGGGGTACGGGAGAGTGAACAGCCTCTATGGGAGAGAACCACATTATCCTGGGGAGACAGCCAAAGCAGAAGAGCTGTTCCATAGAGAAGCTGAGGATACAGTGGGAGTTTGCCTCCCAAAGAGGCTATTAGAAAAGTCGAGAGGGAAAAACACTGAGACTGAGCCCAGAAGCAAATCCACAAGTTCAAACAGATTCTATAGCAGCTTGTTTTCTAGCTCAGTTATATACATATAATTACTAAATTTTCCTGTCTGCTATTACTTACTGCGTGAAGTCTTTCCACAAGTTTTTGATCACCAAGACAATTTTTAGTGTCAAACCAAGAATCAAAGTCCTGTGGAGGGGTGAAAATTCTGCAGTAAGTGCACAGTTGTTTTTTTTTAATAAATGAAGTATTCTATAAATTCTTATACAACTCATATAGCAATAATTCATTTTAAAAGCACTGTAAAAAATATGTTAACTGTGATGGCCAATATTATTTACTTCTGAAAACAGATAAAATACTGGAGCAGTTAACAAAATCTGAACCGCATTATAGAGGCACTCCATCAGCAGGTTTTCCTTAAAAAGCTTTTATTAGGCTTCCCCATACCATAGTAGCATTATATCCAGTTAAAAGGAGTAGGAATAAGAATAAAAAATCGAAGACACGCTAATGAAAATGTTAATCAAACAGTAAAAATGAACAAAAGCAAGATAAGGTATACAAACCAATAGATAGCTGAACTTGGTACTTTTATTATCAATTAATATCAGTAATGAGGAAAATCAAGCTCCAAAGTCCTTAAATCATTCAATTCTGTTTGCTGCACTAGCATAACCTCGTGTTAATGATAAAATCAGTATAAATTATACATTTACAAAATATGTTGCTTTTCATATCACATATTATAAGCTCTTTAGTACTCACCAAATGTTAATACCTGCAATAATTAAAGATTATTTCAATGACTCCACCTGCCAAACTAGTATGCAGAAAACCCTTCCAATTTAATTAAAAGAAAATTTAGAAAGCACTATTCTGAACTCAGTCTACCTTATGTCATAAGTTGTGGTAGCAATGTTACTATATAGGCAAAGTTTAACAGGCAGGATAATCTCAAAGAAAAGAAACATTATTTCTCTAAATATCCCCGTTTGAAAAAATTTCTACTTAAGAGCACCTTTCTGAGAAAATCAAAACACAAATAAAGAATTACAAGTGAAAAAGAACTATCAATTTCAATCTGCATTCTATGCTTTGAAAACAGATGTCTGTGAACATAAGAAAATTACACTTAAAACGTATGACAAACTTACATCTGCAGAATTAAAGACATCAGGCAATAAAAAGTTGAGTAGTGCCCAGAGTTCATGCAGGTTATTCTGCAAAGGTGTTCCAGTTAGGAGCAAGCGGTTAGTTGACTTGAACTCACGAACAATCTCTGAAAGCTAGAAAAATAATAGTTACGTCAACATTGTTTTATTTATTAGAATGTTCATCAGTTCTTCATCCAACCCAATACATTTTTGAATAAAATAAAACTTGAAAATTAATTTTCTGTGGCAAAATATCCTGGTTCAGGTGACATTGCCACAGTGAAGCACAACTGAACAAAATATTCTAGGCATTTCTACACTTACAAGAATGCAGATCATAGTCACACCTGAGACCGTTCCCCCACTTTAAAAAATTTATTTTTTCCATTTTGGGTCCACAGAAACAGTCAGAACTCTATGGAATTCAGGCTAGTCACTTTATACAACAGTATCGCCTTCTCCCTGCCAATCATGTTCATCCACCATGCCTAGCCAACTTCTAACTTGGCCTGGTCACAATTTTTAAGCACCACACTTGAGCCCATTTTCCCCGAATATCTTATATTAACTTTCTAAATATAAAACCACAAAAATTAAAGCACAAAAAGTATAAAAGAACAGTAATCTTATCAATAAAAATGCACATTTTTATAGTGCTCTTAAATTAACAATTATTCTCTAACATGCGTCCTCTTATCGGGTATTAACTCTAATTTGAAAAGCACCACCTGGTGATTTTGCTTCAGTTGTGTCCCTGGTTCTCCCAAAGCAGCCCAGTGATCCAAAGAGAGGTTCATCATAATAATTGACGCTTTTCCTACTGTTGATGGAGTTGAATGGCAAGAAATGTTGGTATTTTTCAATGTTAACACCACACTCTAATTCACACAAGTCAGATAATTCTAGGAAATGATTTTTTCTAATCCATATGAATACACGTAAGGTAGCTCCTCAAAAAATAAACCAATGCAAATGACATTTATACACCAAATATTGCCAAAATATTAAAATACTGTAGCATAACAGAGTTACTTAGGCTGCAACAGTTATAACAAATGAACACCTAATTTTCTTTACATAAAAACTGGGCTCAATTTTCATTTGTCTTATATTCAATCATTTAAACTTCAAAATCATTTTAAAAACTGATTTTCTTTCACATTCTGTGAATAAAATCACAACCTTCTATCACTTTTTAAATTCCGAATACAGAGAAGTAAACAAAAACAGAAATTGTAGTTAAAAGAAAACTTTAATAAAGATGTTGAGAACTAGCTTACCTTAGATTTTTCATTCTTTATTCTGTGAGCCTCATCGATGACTAGGTATCGCCAGTGAAACTTTTTGAATACAGATTTTTCTTTAATTACCATCTCGTAAGAAGTAACACAAACATCCCACTCTCCTGGCATCATTTCATCACGAATAAAAGCAGCCTGATGCAAAATAAAGTTCCTTATATTAGAATATGTTGACAAGATGTCACAGAATTAAAGCATCAACAGACTATTAAGAATTCTAAGAGACCCTTGGAATCATTCGGTCTCATCCATTTTACAGATAGGAAATTTGAGGCCCAAAGATACTTTGGTGGTCAATTATCTGTATGACATGCTAATATTTTTCATCGACAAAAGAGAAGCAAAGGCTTCCGTTAAACGAGTACAGCATATTCAATGAACCGGAGAAGTTCATGTCACCAGAAGACGACAATTACTAGGCTCTCTCTTCATACCACAAAGGATCAAAAGGACGTGGGCAAAGGAACTACTTTCTGAATACCATACTCTTACCAAGATCCAAGCATTACCAACATGATAGCACTTCAATAAATGGAAAAAGCTCAACATATATGAGTGATTCCAACCTTTTGAGATCTCTTGTATGTCTCCTTCACTTTCTAGCAGGGATGAGTCATAAATTTTGTTAAGGAGTCACGAAAGCCCATTAATGTCTTTGTGAAATTCCTGATGTTATGAGGCTACAAATGGGATTTTACAAAGGGGACTTACTCTCTCTCGGTACATGAGTCTATTTAAAACAGTGAGACTATTTAAAACTATTTTTAAATCTTCATAGGCAGTGGCCAATGTGGTAGCCAAGTTGATTGAAAGCATTTTTAACTTGTATTAACTGAATTCCAGATTATTTTTTATTACAGGTCAAAATAAAGCCACAAAGGTTAACAGGGAGCAGCAAAATCTACATTGAGAAGGGACTGGTTAGTACTGTAAATCTGAAGTTACAGTGCATAAACAAAATTGACTGCTCACTGC
The DNA here is from genome assembly GCF_003031525.2 of Neophocaena asiaeorientalis asiaeorientalis. NCBI lineage: Eukaryota > Metazoa > Chordata > Mammalia > Artiodactyla > Phocoenidae > Neophocaena > Neophocaena asiaeorientalis. The sequence goes on from NW_020174697.1 coordinate 256,332, forward strand.
AAAGTCATTATTTCATAAATTCAGTTATGCATCAAACACGCCAGGGACTCTTTCAACAAATATTCAATGAGTGCCCACTATGTATAAAAGAATTGCCTGGACTGAAGTAGAGGATAAATAAAAGGCCTTTGTAGATCTCAGCTGCTCCCTGGGAAGTGGTATTCAAAAAGTTAATTAAGACATTAGGGAGTTAGAGGCAAAATAAAAAGAACCAGGGTGCCAGACCCTATTTAGTCCTGCATACACCTTACCCTTATTTGATTTTGTGAAATACTCAGTTTAATGGTTCCTCATACAGTTTCATAGAACATATACATATTTTAATTTAAATTAGCTCTTCTTTGAAATTTGTGTAACTACTTGATAGTTTCAGAGTTAAATACCTTGACAGAATATTAAATAAAGATTACATAATCCAAAAGTTCTCATATTATAGGTGACAAAAATTAAGGCCCTTTGAGATTCATTCAACACCACAGTCAGTAGCAAAGACAGAATTAAGACCAGATCTCCTGTTTCCATGTCCATGACCTTTGATGCCTCTGGAGTGTGAAAGGAAGGGGTCAAAAACTATGTTTAGGAATCATACCTCTAAATACTTCAGGACTACATTAGCTTCAAACAGGATCAGGATTTTCTCTAATAATTTCCTACCTCAATTAAATACCTACTGTAGCCTACATCAAATACTTTATTACCAAAATACTGACCTCATAAAGTGTTTACAGAAGGCCAAGAAAATAGAAAGATCCAATATATCTATCCCACGTGGTACAAAGGCTCAGATCTGTCTATAAATAATGATCTGGATTTTCTCTACACATAATGACATCAATCTTTAAGTGTTGCATATGGCACATTAATTATTTATGTAATTAACAATTACTGGTTCTCAAACTCTTCGACCATGGCCCACAGTAAAATTGTATTTTAGGTCACAATCCAGTATATACATACATGTTTGAGGGCGTGTATATTGAAAGAAGCAATACATATCCTCAATGCTACTTTCTACTCTGTTCTGTCTCAATGTTTTAAAAAATTGTTGTCACCACCCACTAAACTGAACCCCAACCCATTAATGAGTGGCAATTTGCAAAACATTGACTTTGAAGGTTAGTTTTCATGATTAAGAAGTTTTTGAAGTGTCTAGAAGAATTTCAACCTCCCATGGGGTAGAGATAGGGCAGTCACCAATTAAATACATCCACCCTTTCTTGAAAACTCCCAGAGACACTTCATGAAACCCTTGGATTCCACATAATATAGTCGAAAACCACTGACATACATTTTTACTGAGACATGATGACAACACAAGCCTAGATATTTCTCAATATCTATGACCTTCAAGAATAATTTCAGGGACTTCCCTGGTGGCGCAGTGGTTAAGAATCTGCCTGCCAATGCAGGGGACATGGGTTCGAGCCCTGGTCCGGGAAGGTCCCACATGCCGCGGAGCAACTAAGCCCATGTGCTACAACTAGTGAGCCTGCGCTCTAGAGCCCGCGAGCCACAGCTACTGAAGCCCGTGCGCCTAGAGTCCGTGCTCTGCAACAAGACAAGCCACTGCAATGAGAAGCCCCCGCACTGCAATGAAGAGCAGCCCTGCTTGCTGCAACTAGAGAAAGCCTGCACACAGCAACGAAGACCCAACGCAGCCAAAAATACATACATACATACATACATAAAACGAATAATTTCAGCAAAACAAATCAATACTTTAGAAATACAAAATTTTATAAGAAATGGTATTACATTATATAATAGCAGCAATCAGAAAGATTTCTAAGTGACTAATTTGCTACTGCGAAATATTAGGCATAGGGAAGAATCAAGCCTGTAATTCTATATTTATGAGCTCAGTATTTCAATATTTAAATTATTTATAAGTTAAATTTAAATAACTTTAAGTAATTTTTCTTCAAGCAAAATGGTAAGAATAAAATCGCATAATTCATTAGGCTACCATTCTTTTGAGGATATCTTTTGATAACCCATCTAAATATGTAAAATAGAATAAATCTTTACTCTAAACTACGTTCTCTAGAGGCAAAATAAAGACCAAGTTTAATCATATGCTTTCTAAACTGATTATTCATTTTGGTATTTTTGCATAATTCATTATTTTTAGATTAATTCAACAGTCCTAAAATAATTGTAGCCTACTAGATTGACAAATAGCTACTTTAAACAAGAGCCCAGAATTTCTGATATTATCTAAGAATGTATGCACACATGTATTTTTCTATTCAAAGATCAAAACTGAAAGCTGTCTATGCATAAACACAAAACACAAGGCTCGCAGTACAAAGAGAAAACGTTCCATTCATGTGTGTGTGCGTGTGCATGTGCGTGTGTTAACAAGTCGAAGTCAAAAGTAGAAAATTTAAACAAAAAAATTGAAATGCAAATTGATACATTTTTGGCATCAAAACAGCACAAATGATAGAATCGCTGAAAAGATAGACTGTCAATAAAGTAAGATTTTTTAAAATAAAACATCACTTAAAAGTGCAATTCAAAATGCTTAGGTTAATGAGCTAGTTAAAAGTAAATGCCAATAAGCATAATAATGGATTTTCTGTTATGAATAGGTAACACATCTACCTCATAGGAGTGCTGTGAGAATTAGCTTAATTAATACATAAAACGCACTTACAAAAGAGCCTACCAAAGAGTAAGCACAACTTAAGTGATATTTAGTAGTAGCAGTCAACTCGAATGTCTTTTATAGCAATAAAACTTAACCCCAGAAATGATGTGACCCTTGATTGCCTTTTTAAACCTGTTTCTCACTTACTCTCGCATCCTTGTCTCCAACGAAACAAATAACACGAAGAGATGGGACCCATCGCTTAAATTCATTCATCCAGTTGTGTAAAGTCGACTTTGGAACTAAAACCATGTGAGGTCCGGGAATGTTTCGGTAATGTTTCAGGTAACCAAGCAAAGCAATTGTCTGTAAAGTCTTACCAAGGCCCTGCGTTATCATCACAAGGAAAAGAAATCCATAAACATTTTTTATTTAATGAAACATCTGTTAGTAGCAACTTTACAAAAGATATTTGCCAACTATCTCACATAGGGAAAAGTTAAAAGACTTTTTTTTTAAATGAATAAACATTCCAATTCAATACTTACCCTGAGCACAAAAAGAAGCTAAGAACTTGCAGTTAGAAAGTTGCTCAACAAAGCAATTTTCTATTTAGGAGACTTTTACTCCTAAAGGAGCAAGCAACCTATATTATTTTTTCTACTAGTTTGCAAAATTAGGAATTTCGTGTATTTCACAAAGACACATTTCCTTTATCAGCCTGCTTAGATACCGGTCTTTCTTTCCCATTGACCCCAACATTATTACAGCCCAGACATGAAATATTCAGACTATGCATTTCAAGGGGCATGTAGCTCTATACTTGCATCTCACACCCTTGAAGACCTAATGAATCATAAAAGAACAGAACATAGATGAACTTTGCAGCCAGAAAGGACTCTAGATCACCTAGTCCGGTGGACTTTTTAAAAAATAATATACTGAACACCCATGAATCCACTACCTAACCTCTGGGAAAGGGAACTATGTCCTATGCTGTATGACCTTTCAAAACAGTTTCTGGCTTTATCGCTATACAAGGTATACATTGCTTTTATAAACCTAAGCTTAAAGCTATTTTTATAGCATTTATCCTATCTGATATTTCACTTATGAGATGAGTTTTATGGATCTTATGCATTAAAATCTTAAAATGTTTATTCTCCTTAACCAAGTAAGTGCACTTCTAGAAATCCTATGGAAATAATTTGAGAGGTGCAGAAAAACTAAATTACAAGGGTTCTCATAACAGTATTATTATATATCAAATATATACATATATATCAATCAACATATACGATATACATATATATAATATATACTCTCAACCAATCCATATGACCAGCAATAAGGGAGGAAATGAATAAAACTATGGAACCTCCCTAGGATTAATTATTATGCAGTAATTAACAACTATTCTTACCAAAATGTTTTAATTGTGTGGAAAATATGTATGAATGTGAAGAAATCAGAATACCAAATCATATATAACACGACCTCAGCTATGCAAAATAAATACAACCAGAGGAAAAAGACTAAAAAGAAATATGCCAAAATGTTAACTATGGTTATTTCGAGGTAACAAAATTATAACTTACTTTTAATTTTTTCTCAACTTTTTTCCAAATTTTCTATACTCGAAGTACCTTTCCCCTTTTTAGTAATTAAAACATAGCTGGTGTCAGCATAAATTCAATATGAAGGATCTTTAGACAGGCTGCAGCCAAGAGGAGCTTGAGGCAAATCCTGATCTTTCTGTTGTCCAATTAACTAAGCTCCTCCCTGTCTGAGTTGACTGTAGTTTCCAACCCAGAATACTAAATATAAGGAGCTACCGACCCTTGATTTAAAGGACTTGCCACACACCTAACAGTTGCTTAGCCAGGGATGAGTACCTATGGGACTGACTACTACACTACAAGCTATAGAGCATCGATAGTCATGTGGCCCGTATGGATATGTGATTGTAAATATGGCTCCAGAGTCACATATATGAGTATCACTGCCCTCTCTTAAATCCCACCTTATTCATTTGGTCTTAAAATGCCAAACCAGGTCTTCATATACTCCTCTGACCTGATGAATTAGCATCTTAAATGGCCTTACTTTTTCTCTTTGGTCTTTTTTTTACACAGTCTGCCCTCAAAATCCACAGGTTTCACATCAGGCATTTAACCAACCACAGATCAAAATCTGCGGATGGCAAACCGCGGATACAGAGCGCCCAACTGTACTATGCCATTTCACATAAGGACTTGAGCTTCCATGGATTTTGGTATCCCTGGGAGTCACAGAACCAATCTCCCTCGGACACGGAGGGACAACTGCATGTCCATCATTCCTTAGCTCATTTCCTGACTCCCAGCTGGCACTCTACCGTCAAGACTCAACAATGCTCTTCACTTTTTTGTTCCTCACACTTTCTTTGATCACACATGGAGGCGTTTACATTCACTCATGCATACATTCATTCATTTAGCGTTTGGTTTCTATCGCCACCTCATTCCCAAAAGGATTTCAGGTAGCCTACAATGAAAACATGGAACATAAATTAATGGTCAAAAAGAAATAAAGAGGGGCCAAGGAAAGTAAGACTAAAAGCTAAAGGATAGGAAAAGGCACAAAGGACACAATGGGCAGACCATTAAAAGTTACACTGATGCTCCATTTTGGTATTCACTAGGGCTCTGAGCTTCCTGGAGGCCATAGTGCAAACATCAACAAAAGTACAAGGAGGTTTTTTTTATACCATCTGAGAAAATTTCACTAAGAATTTTGTGGCCTGTGGAAGTATATGTTCTAGAGGTTACTTAAAGAAACAATTCTAGACTTCACAAATGCCTTTTATGTTACAACTAAATAAAACAATTAGCCTCCAAACCCCAGGGGGGAAATTCAGCTCAGGTATTTCAAATTTACATAAAATTACTGATAACTGAGAATGTGTTTTGAGCTACCAACTCCTTACCATTTCATCAGCCAAAATACCATTGACTCCATTTTCATACAAAGAGATCAGCCAGTTCAGTCCTCGAATCTGATAATCTCTCAGTGGTCCTCCTTTCACATCTGAAAAAAAAAAAATCAAGGCTCTCATAATTTCATTAATACAACCAAATAAAATTTTCTAAAACTAAACTGGAAACAAAAAACACCAACATGATGAAGTACTTACATGAAGGTGACACCTCAAATCTAACACACACGTTAGATGTTTTCCGACTCTCCGAGAGCAGCTCTTCATCTTCTTCTTGCTCTGTGCGCCTGTGACGGTAGCTGAAATGAGAAAAGAAATACCTTCGTATTCAACCCAAATGCTAAGGTGTCAATTAAGTCAGTATACACTGTTAATATCTTTTATGAAAAAAGAAGGGTCATCTGGAGTCTTGCTTAGAAGTTGGTAGAACCAGCCTACCTTTTTACTGATTGACTTCTACTGAGATAAGAAATATTGCTGTCCCCAAAACATACTTACACTGACAATAACCATATTTTTTGAATATAAAATCACACTGAATAAGTGAAGAAGGAAGGGAAGTATGAAGGGAGGTAGAAGGGGGGCAGGAGGAAGGGAGGGAAGGAGAGAGGGAAGAAAGTAGAGAGACAGATGCCAACATACTCTCCAACAGAAATTAAGCTCTGCTTGTCATCTTTCTTTATCCGAGGGCGTCCCAATTTCATGTTCAGAGGAGATGTTGGAGATTTCTGTGCTGAAGGTTGAATGAAATGTGCAAAAAGTTCTGTCTGCTTCAGTAAAAATTCAAATCTCTTTGCTCGATCTGCTTTCTAATTTACAAGACAAAAGAAAAAGTAATGATTTCTTTTTGTGTTCATTCAAAATTTAACAAATACTTATATTGCACTTAATTTGTACTATGTTCTAAGCACTTTAAACACACTAACCCATTTAATTCTCTTAATAAACCTATGAGGTAGGTACTAGTATTATCCCCATTTTACTGATGATAAAACTGAGGCACAGAGAGGGTAAGTAACTTGCCCAAGTTCCCACAGCTAGTAAGTAGCAGAATTTGAAAATGGTATTTTCAGATGGTTTGAGTAGAAGCCAAGTGATCCGACAGACTTAATAAATGACTCAATAAGAAGTACTCTGCTTAAAGAATTGGGGTCAAAAGGCAAATCCTGAATGGTTTGGAAAGCCAACCAAGAATTTTCAAGCTTCATCTAGAAACAATTTAAATCTTAGAATACAGTGTCATCTTGTCTCAAAATACTTTCAATGTCATGGTACAATACATTTCTCTCTTCAAATATAGTGATCTGGAAAATTGTGTTTCATGCTAAGAGTATATAAAGTTTCTCCCGAAAGTGAGGATTTGGAGAAAAAATACACACACACACATATATAAGTGAAATAGTTGATATATGTTAACAATTAAAAATCGACGAAATGTAAAATAGAGAGCTAGTGGGAAGCAGCCCCATAGCACAGGGAGATCAGCTCGGTGCTTTGTGACCACCTAGAGGGGTGGGATAGGGAGAGCGGGAGGGAGACGCAAGAGGGAGGAGATATGAGGATATATGTATACGTATAGCTGATTCACTTTGTTATACAGCAGAAACTAACACACCATTGTAAAGCAATTACACTCCAATAAAGATGTTAAAGAAAGAAAGAAAGAAACATCGATATATAATTTCTCAATACATTTTAAAAGGTCATATAGCTTATACCAATAAATGCAATAAAACTTTTTTTCACTAAAAAAATCCTAAAAGATCAAGATAAAGAAAAAAACCAAGGTGATTTTTTAATTCCCAGTCACTTTCTGACCACAGGGTAGAGAACACTTGATTACCAATGAAGGATGCATAATTAATAACATCAGAATCTTACAAGAATTCATTAACATAAATATAAGAATTAGACAAATACATTCAGACCAGTAGCTGGAAGAAGGCCAAAACCTTTCCATTTTATGTTATCCTCACTGGAATGTTGTTTTTAGAGCTGTTAAAACATTAACTGTCTGCGTTAGATGTGGCCTTAAACATTAAGGCATGGAGTTTTGTAAAATCACCATGAACAACCAAAAAATGTACTTCATCTCTACTAATTTTTATAATATTACTTCAAAAACAGCCCCTTGACCAAAAAACAATCAGTTCTAACTGCCTATTAATTTCTCTTTTCAGTTAACCAAGTTCACTGGTTTTGAAGGATCCCAGGGCATAAAAGTCTAGTTTAAATTAAAGCTGAAATATGGGTTTTCGTGACTAAAAATTAAATAATTAAATGTAGAGCAAAGCCATAGGTGGGTGTAATTGCAGTTATACTGCTTAAGCATGTAATATTTTCATACATTGGGCAAATAGCCTTCCCTCAGGAAAATGTATTACCATATTACATGCTTCATAATGTGTAGCATTCATTCACATATCCAGAGCAAGGAGAGAGGGAGAAGAAAATACCAGGCTGGTTTTGTGACCTGCTTTCTCTCAGCCATATTGATATTTTATCCACTTACACTTTCACTTCGTGGATAAAATATTTCTAGCATAAAACACCCTATTATGGGGTAAAGAGTGCTAAACAAAAGTGAAGAGATGTGCCTTCCAGTCCCAACTATTCCATATCATTTCTCTGATACTCTATTTCCTCATCTGAAAGTGAGGAGATTCATTTATCCATCAAAAATCTATTACGGTGGATGATATATTAAATTACTTTTCAATTCTAAAACCTATGATTCTGTATTCACTATATAAACACATGTATTTTTTAATCTTTCACATGTCCTCTATACAAATCAACTACTGTATTCACTATCCTAGCCAAGAACATATTTACCATTTTCTCTTCATATTCTGGATCCATTTCCTTTTCAGATTTAGAAGCTTTAGCAGCAAGTTTGAGTTGAAATGGAGAAAGGATTTTCTAGAATTTCAAAGAAAATAAATCATCAAATTGCAAAGCAAGGTCAACATTCTCATTTGAAGAAAGTAAAAAGTAATTAAATACTAAATAAATAAATCAACATGGGCCATGCCTGGACCAATGATGAGAGCATGCCATGAACAGGGCTTATGATTAATCCAGTTCTGTGCACCTGAGGTCCAATTAAAAAAAAATCTGAAGAATTGTGAAAGCCAGCGAAATAACATTAATTAAAATAAAAACCAAAAGGTGGGAAAATGAGCCTTTTCACCTACTGTCTAATTTAAAGTGCAAGAAAGTGTATAACCACCAAATAGGAGATTTAAAATCTAGACTATTATCAACCACAAACCAAAGAATTCAAGGAAAGTAAATATTAATTCTCAGAAACACTTCTTTATGTAACAAGCCAAACTTTCAGAAGAAAAGACTGTGGTTTGTTCCTGAAAAGATATGATTTTTTAATATTGTTTTATATTCTAATTAGAACATTCAAACTGTTTTATGTACTGCAATGCAATCATTTATATTTAAAATAATGAAATAGTACAGTTTCAAACTTTTGGTTTATGCTAATTTTCTCCTACTGGAAAGAAAACCTTTTAAAACTATTTATAAACACGAATATTTTGTAGAAGCAGTTTCTCAGGGCTATTAACTATTAACCTTTGATATTTAAAAAAACTGTAATTTAGTGAAAAGTAATATAAATCAGCTACTTTAAAATACTGAAATTATCTAGGGGGTTATCTCATACATCCTATCCTTTATAAAGACAAAGCTGGTACTTGTAAATAGAAATAGATATGTAGAATACACCTCCTTCTCTGTAAGAAATCAAGAAATAAAATAGTAAAAACACAAATCTACCCATTAGTACCAAAGTGGAGAGTATTCCAGCTTTAACACAGACTGCAAAGTCAAAACACAAATCTGTTTGTGAAAACTAAAGAAATTATGTCCATTTGAGCATGGCTTTTGACAGCCTGTTCCTGAAAACTTAGGTCATAAATCAACAGAAGAATGTGATCTTAAACATAAGAAAAACATGGCTCCAGTAGTTAATAAATGTTTTCTAACATTTACTAATATTTCTATTTTGAGGAAATCCAGACTAAGATTATGGAATCTGACCCTGGTCAGGGTTCTCCTTTGGAGCACTGATCAGATATTGTTCAGTTATTCTTAGCCCAAACAACAGCCATCTTGATTTACAGCATCTCATATGTATGTATGTGGGATGTTCTGAATGTAATTCTGGATGGATGAGAATAGAAACTACTAAAATGCCCTCAATACCACACTTTCAAACTGTCACATACACTAGAAACCCTATTTTATTTTCAAAGCAACAAGGAAAATTCGATAACAAAATCCACACCTTTATCATTCCCTGAAAAGCTAAATGAAATCTGGTTTTCAAGTTTCAAAATTACTTTCCCTCACATACACAAGTATATATCTAATAATGTGGGATACAAATTTCACTTATAGAAAATTAAAGCTTTATTATTAGAAAAACATTTTACTCTTTACTTTTTTGCTTACCTTGTGGTAGAATACCATAAAATTTTAATTATATGCTAATTAAAATTCCTAACCTTGAGCATTGCCATTAAAAGCTGTAGGTAATTACTTAATTGGCACTACCTTCCACAACAAATTTTAAAATACCTACCTTCTAAACCTTTCCATTTGTGTCTGTGTATGTTTTCACAAATAGAGCCTCTCATACAAGAAAAGATAAAAGGTGACTAAGATATTCTAATGAATTCCTTATGGATTTTATCATCTGGTAGTCTAGATGCCATGAGAATGCAGCACAAGGTCACCAAGATGCCCTGTCTTAAAGACCATGACCTTTTTCTTGACATTTTCATTACCAAAAATACCAACTCTAATTTTCACAGCGTTAGGTTATCCAACTGTCACTTAAACCGAGGAAGTTCAAGAACCAGAAGGTAAGCAAAAATACCCTTCTGTAGCTAAATGTCACAAGATAATCCACTCTCATCTACTTTATGCATCACGAAAATGCTCTCATTCAGAGCCTACTTTCTTTTGTTTGATACGCAATTCCAGCAAGTTTGATAATCTGGCTTCCCATTCTACAGAGAATAAAAGCAGCAGCAAATGACTTGGGAACGACCACTAGAAGAAGGCACGCTGGCAACAGCAAGAAAGGATGGCAGAAGCCCAGGACTAAAACTTAAGTTCCATTGCACTAACAGCCCTTCTGCTTGGTGTTCAGGTTATCTCCCTCTCCCCTCTGGATCCCTTGTATTTTTGTATTTTGCAATTGTTTTAAATGAAAGGTTTTGTTACATCTACGTCCTTTTATCATAAACCCATTCTTTCTGATGAAAGTAGATGAAGTGTCTAAAAAGTGATAGTTAGCCTGACAATTGAGGGAGGAGACTGAAAAATTATGAAAAAATCAGCACAATACCAAAGTGTCTGGGAGGTGGTTATTTGAGGGGAAACAACCTCCTAGGTCTCAAATGCCTTTGTATCACTGTCAGAGTACAATAACTGGCGGACATGAGAAAAAGGTATTTAATCTGCACTTTTAGGACACCATTTAAGGCATCAAGGCAGTGTGTAAATATTTAGATTGGAGGGAGGTACCGATTTACTTTATTTGAAGCAATGGTACAAATGAAAGCACTCAAATAGATGTTTTGGTACTACTCAGATTTTTAAGGAAAAATTTAAAAAGATGTAGTGACTAAATCAGTAAACTTCAGATATCCAGAAAGTTCCTTCCAGGCAGCACCTCATTTCCCTACGCTGAGCGGACAGATGAGATACTATTAGTGCAATTTCTGATCAGGCCACAGAGTTGTAGTAATATATATGCATCAACTCTCTGATTATACAGGTTTTTTATTGATTCCAAGTCTCTTCACAATTCAAAAAATTTATACACTCTGGAAATTCGACAACCTTTACTGCCATACAAAAGACAGCGGAGCACTTACATTTACCCCATCTAGGGAATAAAAGGCACCTAGACGCACTCCTGAATTTCCCAACATTGATTTATACTGATGCTTGGTATTTGGCCCAGCTTTAATCATCGATATTGTCTTACCGATCCAAGTACCACATAGATCCTAATATGCGTATGTTTTCTATGGTTTTCACTTAGCACTACAATCGTCCTTCTGTTTAGTCAACCTTGTAACAGTAAAATATGTCACTGAAGCAACTGCTGAATTTAAAATTACTCTAATTCGCGGCGAAAGGTGTTAACTTCCCTCAATAGCTTTTCACTTGGTCATATAGTATCATATAATGATCCAGACAAAGCCACTGGAGATCTCTAAAGCATAATTTTAATTACCTACCGTTTTTTTTAATTGCGATATGTCTACTCGTAAACGGAAAAAAATCCAGCCATAAAAGATCCGTTCCACAATTTTATTATACATCAAAAATCCTTATGCCCCATCCTATTTTTTAATCTCAATTTTTTCAACGAGTTTCATAGTTTTATTTGCACGTCTCGGCCCATATGAAATATGCCTTATGGAGATAATATATATTTTTCTGGATCTGGCTTTAATAGGTGTCAGAGCCGTCCCCTTATGTACATTAGCAGCAGTTCATCCTGGCGACGCTGAGTTTAAAAAAAAATTTCTTTTTAAACCTGCGTGTGTCCAGGAGCCAGCAGCGCCCACTAGGAAAGGGAGGCGGAAGCCTGGAAGGCTTGGGGCCGGATTGGGGGACCATTTGGGTGGCCCTGGAGTGAAACACTATACCGTCGGGGGCGGGGCAGGAGAGGGTGAGGGTGCACACGTTGGAAATTTTCCTAAGCCAGCGTCCACCGTGCCTCAGTTTGGGGTTTGGATTGGGAGGAGGCGGGGGTACAACGCTGAGAGCTCATTTTCTCGGGGTGACACCCCCGCCTAACTCAGCAGGCGGGGACCAAACGAACGAGGGATGATTTTTTTTTTTTCCCTGCCACCCAAGGGGCCGACATTGCCAATCAAAGAAATAAAAGTCTCTCCTATCGTCCTCCGCCTTCCAACCACCGGCACCTGGAAATTCAAATTTCAAAAAAATAAGCCCCCAGCAAAACCCCTTTTGCGCGAGTGTGGGATTGAAGGGCCCAGATTTCCCAGGCAGAGGCCGACGGGAAGGGGGGGGAGAGGGAGCGAGCGAGAGGAGAGGGAGAGGCGGAGGCTTTTTCCTGCACGGCCCCATCCCCCACCCCGTTACCCCAGTTCCGGGAACGCGAGGCGGGCCGGGGGCTGTGCAGGGGCTCCCCAGCCCCCAAGTCCCGGGATAACGGGCACCCGCCGCCCCGCGCCGCGCCCGCGCCCCGCCCCCGGCCTCCAGGAGGCGTAAAGGGAAGGGGGAGGGGAGCGAATGCTAGACTGTTCCGCCGCCCCCACTCCGCGCGCCCGCCGCCCCCAGCCCAGCCGAGCTCCGCGGGTACCTGTCGGCGCCCAAAGGTCAGGGTTTGGGCCCCTCGGAGGGGCCCGGCGCAGGATTTGTCCACCGCACACACACCCCCTTCCTATTTACCTCCTTCTTCTTCTCGCCCTTCTCCTTGGCCACGGTGGCTTCGGTGGCCGCGGCGGCCGCTCCCTCCTCCTTAGAGGTGGAGTCCGGCTCCATGGCGTTGGAGCGGGAACGAGGAGGGGGACGAGCAAGGGGACGAGGGCTCCTGGGCGGCGGCAGTGTCTGCACTGGAAAGAGCTAGATGGAGCAAGGGTGGGGAATCACTGGCTTCCAACCCCTTCACTGGGGCCCCCCTTCTTTAAATAACCCTCAACCCTGCCCCACTTCAACAGTCAGCCTCAGCTCCCCTCGCAGATGTGTGCAGAAAGAATCCTCTTCCCCTTAAATCTGCTCTTTGTACCTCGGGGCGCTCTCCCCTTCTTGCACAAAGAACTTTTCCTCTGCTTATAACTGTACTGTAGAAGGTCTGTCTCACCATTTGCAAAGCCCAGAACCCCTCTGGGGACTTCCCTTTCCTAGGTCCCCAAAGGGGGACTGGTGGTGCTCTTCCCACCTTCGTAAATTCTGCAGAAGCACAAGCACTCCTTCAATCTCTAGATTGCAGCTGCAAACATTCACTTACAAGGCAAAGCGTGACCCGGGTTTTACGTATATTCGCTCTGTTTTCCAGTCTGATACCTCTCGGATGGCCAATGTGCAGGAGCCCTTCTTTTGCCTTCACCACTGAATTTTAAAAGTCCTGGGGATCAAGGTCAAGGTCCCCACAGAACCTCGGGCAACTCATGGTAGGTGCCTAATACTAATAATTGGGTTGAGTTATTGTGATTTTTTTGTGTATTTTATTCGTATCCCCGTTGTTATTTAGTAGTAATTCAACACCAATAATATGCATGACCATGGATATAAAAGCATTTTGTAAAGGGTATGCAAATGTCAGTTATTAAATATTATTGTTTCTATTTCTCCCCACCAGTTATTTTGATCAATAACGGGAAGATTAACATCTTAGTCTTAAAATTCCAGTCATTAGGGACAAAAGATAGCAAAACATATAAAACACAGTATACCAAACAACAATCACAAAACATACAATTTCCAAAATGAAGCAAGTATTTTCCAAAGTGGAAAGAAATCATGATTAATTTCCCTTAACACACCTTCCTAAATTCCCAATCTGAAATCAAGTGTGATTTCTGCAAAGAGCAGGAAGGCACTCAATTGTCCCCCCAATATATCCCTTTTTCCTGGGGATAATACCCTAAATTCCCTTTTGTTTTAAAGCTGTGACTCCTTAATGTGCAGAAACCTTGTGAGATTTTAGCTGTTTTTGATCATTTACACCTTAGTGTGAATGAGTGTGAGATCCTGTCCAGGGACTGGTTTTGAACAGAGAAAAAGAGGCAAAGAGCAAGACAGGAGATTGAAGGAGTGTGCCACTGAGAGGAAAGGAGAGGCTGGTGGTTCTAGTTTTGCTCTGATTTTACTTTCATTATATTCTTCTCATTTACTTTAGATTTTTCCCCCAGTGCCCACGTTTCTCACCCTGAAGTACACATGTGTACTATCCAACAGGTATACGGAGTCTAAGTATTAAAAATACTTCATGTTTCTGGAGCGTCAACATTAGTCCAAAAGTGGAATGGAATTAAGTCACTTAACAGGTCATTTGAAACACGATTTTTTAAAAAATTATTTATTTATTTTTGGCTGCATTGGGTCTTCGTTGCTGCGCACTGGCTTTCTCTGGTTGCAGCAAGCGGGGGGCCACTCTTCGCTGTGGTGCGTGGGCTTCTCATGGCGGTGGCTTCTCCCGCTGCGGAGCACGGGCTCTAGGTGCACAAGCTTCAGTAGCTGTGGCACGCAGGCTCAGCACTTGCGGCGCACGGGCTTAGCTGCTCCGCGGCATGTGGGATCTTCCTGGACCAGGGCTCGAATCCACGTCCCCTGCATTGGCAGGCAGATTCTTAACCACTGCGCCACCAGGGAAGCCTAAAACACAATTTTTTTAAATTAAAATGTGTAGATGTATTAAGGAATGAACTGCAGAATTTGAAGTATCTCCAAATAAAAACTTGAGACTTCCAGTTGGATATCCTACCCCTTCCCCACTAACTGTTCAGTCTCCTCAGTCATTCAGAGTTGTCTGGTGGGAAAGTTCAAGAAGCGCTGAAAGAGAAGGATGCTGCAATGCATGCATCCACCTGACTTGAGAAGGACCCTTCCAGATGAGAGCAATGGAAGAGTTCTTTATTACCAAACTGCAGCTGTGGGAGGATAGAAGTCCCCTTTCATTGCCTGGGGCTTCAAAGGAGAAAGACTCAAGAAATATTCGTTGTGTATTGATGTGTTCTGCTTGCAAGGGTACTTTATCCTATTGTATTTCTCACTGCCAATGTATGGTATTTCAGATACATCGTGGGCTAAATGCACTTTTGTGAGGAAATCTGGGAAACTCACATCCTTTCATAACACCTTTTCTGTGGGAACATGTGTTCCAAGTTCCATAAAAAGAATTTAGAAATTAATTTGGGGGATACATTGGCAATTTTTCTCGTATGTATAATGCATCTTCCTTTTCGAGATGATGCGGCTGAAAGTGCTACCAAGTGTAAGTTTGGCTGGAAAGGTCAATGCTTGGTCCATAGACCTTGCCACTGGATTCATGTAAATATTGCCCTTTGGCTTGTGGCAACAACTGCTATTTACAGAGCATGTGCTATCCTTATTTGCAAATCTGCCTAAAATTCATGATCTGTAGACTTTGTTCTGCAAGAGTCACCTCATTTCTGATCCTACTCAACACCTTGCCCTGTCTGCTACTACTTTCCCAAATTATGTCTTTTCATTTGAAATGGTCTTGAATTGCTCTGCAACGTTGAGGTTGGAGAGCAAAGCAAATTTTTTTTATAGAGAACCATGGGGTCATGTTTGGGAACCTCAAAACAAATCCTAGTCTATAGGACAGGACAATACGTCCATTTGGCAGATTGTGAATATTGTAGAAGTTATCCAACAGTCATTTTCACATAGCCAAACTTGTTTAGTAGCTACCAGAATGCATGTCCAGTGGTGGTATTAAATACTTTTATAAAGTTCATAAAGGCAAGGTCAAGGGCATTCATAAAGGCAAGGTCAGGGGCGTTCCTTCTCTATCCAGTATCTGAAATTTATCACTGAAACTACAGTACGACAAAAAACCACATTGTGATCCCACTGATCAATGTTCTTCAGAAGCTGGTATAAAGGATTCTGGTGACAGTATCTTGCTTACCACTCTAGTGACCATTCTGTTCATATCAGTGAGCTTCTTCACCATTCTTGTCAAAGACATTTATGATAGTGGCATTTTAAAACAAATTTTGTGATGCATGCACACTTTGGTTTTAGAATTATTTTTAATAAATTTATTTTATTTATTTTTGGCTGCATTGGGTCTTCGTTGCTGCGCGCGGGCTTTCTCTAGTTGTGGTGAGCGAGGGCTACTCTTTGTTGTGGTGCGCATACTTCTCATTGCGGTGGCTTCTCTTGTTGCAGAGCACCGGCTCTAGGCACATGGGCTTCAGTAGTTGTGGCTCACGGGCTTAGTTGCTCCGTGACATGTGGGATCTTCCTGGACCGGGGCTCGAATCCATGTCCCCTGCATTGGCAGGCGGATTCTTAACCACTGCACCACCTGGGAAGTCCCGATAGTGACATTTTTGAAAATGTGCTGTTTCCTCGGTGCTCTGTATGTTAAGGAAAAGGTGATGGTAATAGCTAGTATACGTCTACCGTTTCTTGAGTACCCACTGTTGTATCAGGCACTGTGCTAGGTTCTTTACATATGATATTGCTAATCCTCCTGGGAATTTTATGAAATGAATATTATTATCCCTATTTTACAGATCAGAAAACAGAGGCTTAGAGAGGCTAAACAACTCATCTGGTGATGAGGCTGGTGAATGACAGAAGGCAGATTCAAATCCCAGACTGTCTGGCTCCAAACCTCACCTTTATTAAGTACTCTCTTCTTCACAAGGCTTCCTCCTTGACAGTAGAAATTATGTTGAGAAAATGACGGAAAAATATTTCTGCCGATTGTCTCCATGGTGTTCACTCTGGGTTTATTAGAAGAAACTGTCACTCTTAAGGCTCTGGTTTTATATACAGCCAGATAATTTCTTTAGCTCCATGTAAAAGTTGTTGTAAAGTGGAAGTTGGAGAATAACTTGGGATTCTTGCATGTACCCAAAGTAAATTCTTGGAACAGGAATGGACTCAGGACAGTTAGAGGTCAGGGAGTGGGGAAAACCTAACAACTTAGATGTCCAGGAAGAACTGTTTGGCAGAATATTGTATAGTACATTCATAAATGGGATACTAAGTGGTCATTATGAACAATTATGTAATATATATTTGATGACATGGAAATATGCTTCTAATATATTTCTCAGTGAAAAAAAGGCAAACAAGAAAACAGAGTGATCCCATTTTTGCAAAAAGAAAGAAATTATTTACATAAGTAGATTTCCACAAAGGAAAAGTCTGGAAGGTTCCACTCTAAGTGTTAACAGTAGTTACAGCAAGGTGGTGGGATTATGTGTGACTTTTTTCTTATTTTTGCTTTTCTAATCCTAATTTTCCTCCATGAAGGTATTCATGACTGAATCACCTTGCTGTACACCTGAAACTAACACAATATTGTAAATCAATTATACTTCAATTAAAAATACAGAGAAAAATAACATTTTCACAAGTGAATCAAAAAATATTGCTCAAAACTTGACAGGTTGAAATAATCCCTAACGGAAGGAGTAGGAGCTAGTAGACAGGGTAAGTCAAAAAGGGACTATTTCATACTGAAGAGACAATGCAGTTATTTCATGTGTAATGTAAAAGAAGAAATATAAATTACTGTGCTGTTTACAGTAATGTTACCTGGTTAAGGAACTGTTTTTTGGTGTGTTTTTTTTGACTTTATCATTTTAAGTTGCGTGTAAAAGAATTTTTTTTTTTACTTCTAAAAGTTATCACACAAAACCTAGCTCAGGAAAAAGTTATAGCCAGATTTTTTAAATACTTCCCACCCTGAAATTCTACACACACCATGCAAGCCCTAAAACATAAAACACATGCTAAGTAATCTGAATTGGATTTGCTAAAACCAAATGGTGAATATTATTAGAGGCAGAATAGCCAATTATTACCAGCTTGGGCTCTAGAGTTGGAAAGACTTGGAGTTCGAATTCTACCAAATTATTTAACCTCTCTAAGCCTCAGATTTGCAGCTGCAAAATGGATATAATACCTAACTCAAAGTGGCTTTATGAGGACTTAATGTAAAAGTATATGTAAAACATTTAGCATGGTCTTGGCATGTAATATGCATTCAATGGATGGTAGTTAACAAAAAGAAAGGCAGGGTGATGCTTTGAGTTTCAGACTGAGCCAAGGAAAAAGCCAGGATATGAGAAAGTCCAGAACTAACGTCCTAAACTAAATTGGGGATAAGGCAGAATTTTTGTTTGCCAAGTGATTTTCTCTGTTCGTTATCATTTATTAGGGTCAGCAATTTGGTGCAATTACACTTCCTCGAAGGTAAGTTATGAAAAAGGCAGTAAGTGAGGGAGAAGAGGGTCAGGATACCTCCCTGCTTAGAATATGACCTCCTTGAGGACAGGGACCGTATCTGATTCATCTTTGCTTAAAGGCTACATGAAATGAGGTGGAGGGAAGGGGGTCCAGGGGCTGGCTCCCCAGTGGCATTGTGTCTTCCACCCTCCACACATACCCTTCAGGTGTTATGTTGCCCTCTGTGGTTTCTCCCACTTTTCCTCTTTTAATTTTGCCCTAGGTGTCCATTTCGGACAGATTTCATATTCATAATAATATATTTATAAAACACTTTTCAAGGCTCTTTTACAGCTTGCCCACTCTGTGTTAAACAGTATATCAAGGAGTATGATGACTTGCAGAGAAAATGGATTAGGCTCGTCTAGAGCCTCGACCGGTGATCTCAAACATTAACACACCAGCATCACCAGGAGGGCTTGTTAAACACAGATGGCTGGACCCACTCCAAGACTTTCAGAATCGATGGGTTTGGGGTGTGGCTAGGAATTTGCCTTTCTAACAAGTTCCCAGGTGATGCTGATGCTGCTGGTCCAGGGACCACACTTTAGAACCAGTGACTTAGAGCAGAGCTCAGCAAACTTTTTCTGTAAAGGACCAGATAGTGCATATTTCAGGCTTTGTGGGCCAAAAGGTCTTTGTTATAACCATTAAACTCTGCCGCTATAGCATGAAAGCAGCCATAGACGATAGGTAAATTGTGAGCATGGCTGGGGTCCAATAAAACTTTATTTATGGACACTGAAATTTGAATTTCATGTGATGACATATTATTCCTTTTTTGACTTTTTCAACAATTAAAAAATATGAAAACAATTCTTAGGTCGAGGTCATACAAAAATGGGCATCAAGCTGTGTTTGCTGAACCTACCTGAAAGAGAACTCATTATCTAAGGAAGATAAAACAAACACAAGTGGAAAAAAGAGGCATAACAAAGCAGTAAACATGTGAGTAGGTGTTTAACCTTGATAGTAATCAGGGAAATGCAAATTAAAACCACAATAAGATACCGCTACACATCCACTGCAATGGCTAAATTTTTTTAGAGATTTAACAATACCAAGAGTTGGGATGAGAAGCAATGGGGACTCTCATGTAGTGCGGGTGAGAGTGTAAATTGTATAACCACTTTGGAAACCAGTTTGGCATTATTTACCAGCGCTGAACACACATGTACCCTATCATGGTAGAGAAATGGAGACATGCCACCCAGATTCTCCTTCAATAAAGGACATTCTGTGCAGATATGGAGAATGCCATCAACAGATAGCTTCCAGCTGCCAGCTCCTTGAAGGTCTGCCTTAGCTGCAGAGAGTTGCTTTGCCCAGCGTCGTGCTCTTCCTAAGATGAATGAGCAAGACAGGCGTGTCAATGAGCCAGGCCTGACACAGAGCACACTGATGGGCACTACTTGTTCTGAAGCTCCACACCAAGTTGGCTCAAGCTTTGTCAGACTTAGGTCACAGTTCACCTTCTCCCTCGGCCCAATCCTCCTTCCTCTGCCTTTCTTTCATGGGTGTTGGTCCTAATAAACATCTTGTACTCAATACCCCATCTCAGGTTTTGCTTCTGGAGAGCCCAACCTATGACACCTTTGACCCAGTAATTCCACTAGGATAATATACCCTAGAGAAAATCATTCTTATGTACACCAAAATCTGTGTACAAGAATATTCATAGCAACTTTCGTTTATAATAGCCAAATGCTGGAAAACGGGCTTCCCTGGTGGCGCAGTGGTTGAGAGACCGCCTGTCGGTGCAGGGGACACGGGTTCGTGTCCCGGTCCGGGAAGATCCCACATGCCGCGGAGCGGCTGGGCCCGTGAGCCATGGCCGCTGAGCCTGCGGGATGCTGGAAACCACCCAAATGTCCATCAGCAGGAGAATGAATTTGATGTATTCACATGATGAAATATTATACCTCAATGAAAATGGCAGCAATATATATCTACATGCATGACACAATATTGAGTGAAATAAGCAAGATATAAAAAGAGTGCCTACTATATGATGCCATCCATTAAAAGTTCAAAATTAGGCGAAAGTATTTATGGCTGCATTCATAATTGACAAAAATATAAACAAAAGCAAATAAATGATTACCACAGAAGTCAAGATAGTAATGTCCAGTTATGATCTTCAAAAATTTTAACTGGTATGACTCAAATCCAATCGGATAGAAGCTTTTATACCTCATGAGAGTATGCTGGCTCAATACCAACACTGGTTTAATTCTGGGTGGTGGAAGAAGGGGTGGTCAGAGAGAGAGGCACCTGGTTTGGAGGTGTCTTCCAAAATGCCAACAATGTTTGGTTTCTTGACCTGGCTAGAGGTTACATGGGCATCCACATGGTAGTAATTTGTTAAGCTGTACATACGTATTTTATGCACATTAAAAGCAGGAAAAAATAGACATACTATAGGAAAATATAAATGCTTTATAAACATTTACTTTAAAAAGTATAACTGTAATGGAGAACAGTATGGAGGTTCCTTAAAAAACTACAAATAGAACTACCATATGACACAGCAATCCCACTACTGGGCATATACCCTGAGAAAACCATAATTCAAAAAGAGTCATGTACCAAAATGTTCATTGCAGCTCTATTTACAATAGCCCGGAGATGGAAACAACCTAAGTGTCCATCATCAGATGAATGGATAAAGAAGATGTGGCACATATATACAATGGAATATTACTCAGCCATAAAAAGAAACGGAATTGAGCTATTTGTAATGAGGTGGATAGACCTAGAGTCTGTCATACAGAGTGAAGTAAGTCAGAAAGAGAAAGACAAATACCATATGCTAACACATATATATGGAATTTAAGAAAAAAAAATGTCATGAAGAACCTAGGGGTAGGACAGGTATAAAGACACAGACCTACTAGAGAATGGACTTGAGGATATGGGGAGGGGGAAGGGTAAGAAAAAATAAAAAAATAAAAAGTATAACTGTAAAGCACTGAGGAGATGGTGGGGGAGTGAAGGTAAGAATGATCAGAGCTCATCGTGTGCTAGCTCACTGTGTGCTTATTTGTTCTGTAACAATATGATATAAAACAGATCTTGAGAAATTCCAAGACATTCTATAAAGAGGTACAGAGCGAGAACCACTTGTTCAGAGGGAGCATTCTTTTCCAGCTGAGAGGTAACAGGAGGAAAGCTTCAAAGAAGAAGGACTATTTGAGGTGAGCATTGAAGAATAGGGACGATTCCAGCAGGTACCGCTGCAAAGGAGGTTTTGGGGAAAGACAGCTTTAATGAGATGTAAGGAAGAATGAATCGCTTGTGATCAAGAAATTAGACAAATTGATGAGAGCAGCATTTCCCAACTTGTTTTGCTGCTTAACATCCTTCGATGTTAGAAAATTTAGGAAATTCTGAATCATACGTTATTTTCTGCAAGAGATACCTATATTGAATAACTACTGTGCTAGGTGCTAGGTATACAGCCATAGCAAGACAGACACCGTCATGGAGTTTACAACGACTATATTGGGACTTAATTTCTTTCTACAGGCACCATTCTTCCTGAGAGCAGAAAACAATCTAGACTCATCCATGTAAACTCAGTCAATGCGATGTTGTTTTTGTGTGTGTGTCATTTCATATTTAAACTCGGTCAGATTTAGGAGTACCCTCCCTCCCTCCTTCATGACCCTCACGTTGATTTTATGTAAGACTGAAATAGCAGTGGTGGGGAGGAGGTGTCCACTTCTTAGTCTCTTGATATATTCTGCACTGGCCTTCCCTGAGATGTACAGTCACCCTGTCATCCATTCCTGCTGTACATCTTCCCTGAGATGTACAGTCACCCTGTCATCCATTCCTGCTGTACATCTTCCCTGAGATGTACAGTCACCCTGTCATCCATTCCTGCTGCCATCTGTGAAGGTGGCCAACTCTGCCTCAGGGCTCTAATCGCCCCGGTTCCTACTACCGCCCAACGCCGCTTCCCCTTGTCATAACCACAAGACTCCAGCTTCTAAGTTTTCTTTTCCTATTTGCCTCCTTCTTCTCAGTTCTGAGGCTCTTAGGATGGAGGGATAGAGTGAGTAACATAACACGTCTTGCCCAGCAAGTATTCTTCCGAAATCTTTCTCTCTTACACCCTGGACCGAGACATGAAACAATAACCTAAAAACAAAGAGTATGTTCTGCCCTTCTTTTGTGACACCTGCATTGGAATTGAGACCAGCCTCCTGTGTCACGTCCTGCCTCAAAAGATCACTGGGTTGAGGTTAGAAGAGAGCTTGGGTAATCTTTATAGATCACCCCTTGGATCCATCAGAGTATAGATTAAATGCCGCAAATGGATAAAAACTGCATTCAAGACTTGGTTGGAATCCTTGAATTTTGTGCTTTAAAAAAAATATCAGCTTGCTTATTACTTTAATAATTTTTGTGTTTAACCTCCAAATGATGATATTAGAGAGATGGTTTTACTTTGCAGATGTGGCTAATTTTTATTCCTGATAAACGAAGAACTGAGTTGAATTCAGCCATAACTCTATTTTCTCTTCTAGGGTTTTCAAATTACTAGAGAAATCTTTATGTGCTGTGCAAGAATTTTGATCAGATAAATGCAGCTTATGGGCCTGATGAGTATCACCTTGAGAATTTGTAGAATTTTAATCATTTTTACGGTCTGTATTTCAACATCAGCATCCCTTTGATTCTTTGCGGATATATGTCAAACAGCTTATGACCAGTACAAAATAATTTAACACTCTATAAAGGTCAAGACTGAGATGGCAAGTTAGAAGTATTCAGCTGGATGATCAAAAGAGTACCTGAGTCATGAGCACACCCATCTGACTGCCACTGGCCACTGCACTTGTTCAATTCTTAAGGGAAATGCTGGGCAGAGCATAACGTTTGTGAAGAGTAGACTTGGGAGGTAAATCTGGAAAGATTTGTTCAGAACAGAATCCTTTTTAATAATTTTTAACTCCAATTTCTGAGGGAAAGTAGGCCTGGGTGCTGCCAGACCTGGCTATGGGATTTGTGAAGCAGAAAGGAGATCCTGGTCAAGCAGAATGAAATAGGGGAGGAGGGTGAAGGGAATTAAGAAACTAACCAGGGCATGGGAGTTCCCTGGTGGCCTAGTGGTTAGGATTCCGCACTTTCACTACCGTGGCCCGGGTTCAGTCCCTGGTCAGGGAACTGAGATGCGTGGCCAAAAGAAAAAAGGAAAAAAAGAAACTAACCAGGGCAGGAATAAAGTAGCTAAGGGAAAGTGAGATGTAGAGGGGAGGAGGAGGGTCTTCAGGGCCTCCTCCGCCTGCTGTGCCTGTCCCCCCTTCACATGGGTCTTTCTCACCCCAAATTCCATAAGGAATGAAAAGTATAAATGGAAATACATAAATTAAAACGAGCTCTTCGTTATGCTGCTCTGCATGGAAAGCAATATCTATGTTGGATTTGTGTATATGAAAAGCAAGGCTTTTCAACTACTGGGGATTTAAAAATCAATGAATCATTTATGCCTCGGCCCGGCCTGCCTTCCAGCCTCTGGCTGCTGACTCACCTACTCGAATCTTCCTCCCCAGCCTCATCTGTGTTAGGCAGGCCTGTTTTTACCTTTGCAGGCCCTACACTCTCTTACTGGTGAAGGCTTCAGCCAACATCATATTAAAATGCATCCCCGTCCTGCATTAAAAATTTATATTTTTGCTATAAATTTTTGAAAGGGCTTTTGTAATTTCGCTCTTGAAATTATTTGTCCGTGCATAACTAATTTAATTTATAATGGCTGTGATTTCTCCATAATCATTATGCATACTTGGAAATTGGAAGTGAGAAGATCCAACCTAAAAATTATTTGCAAAGGCAATAGATTTTTTAATAAATTTACAATTAATAAACTTGATAGAATGTTATATTTTGTGTCCATTTAATTGAATTATTATTTTTGAGTTTTTCTTTTTTTTTTAGTATTTTATAGTCTGTTTTTAAGATCTCACTTTTTAATTTTGTCTCCAGAAAGCCTGTAAGTCCTAAGCACTTAGTTATAGTTGTTTAATGGATAAAAGACAGGCACTGAGCACCCATTTACTCGTTTGTGTGTTTTGAGGGGGTGGTTGTGGTGATGGTGAGTGCTGAGACTTGGGCTTTCTCGAAGGTAGAGTTTCATTTATTTGATTTTTGTTCAATGACCATTTAACTCTTTGCATTGGATGCCTTTTATATGTCAATACAAGTATAGGACATAAGATCTTTATTCCGTTAGGCAAAATGCCATCTGATGATGATAAGTGAGAATGATCAGAGCTATACCTTAAGGAATTTACTATAAAATTGACAAAACTTGAGTTATTGGGTATTAGAGATGAAGGAGAAGCAGGGTTCCCAAATAAACCTGAAGTTTATACAACAATTTGCTGCAGGAGCAGGCCTAGGGAAATGATGAAATTAGTCAAGCTTGCCTTCACCCCCCTCTGCTGGCCCTAGGCTGAGTAGATACAAATCTTTACTCAACTTTGACTCCAGGGTCAGCTATTTCAATATATCCTAAACACCACTTCAGACTCCCTCACCCCATGACCTTCTGCTCTGCCTGCTATACTAATTCCCAAACTTAATGTACCTTCTTGGGATATTTTCCCTACTCCTGCTTTCCATCTGCCAAGCATTGCCAGAGACAGTTACAGACGCATGCTGATTTGGACCACTATGGAAATCCACACCATCTGCCTCCAACTGGGCTCTTTCTGTCACTCTAAAACCTTTATTAACTTTTCTGGATTCGCTATCACTCTCCACCAGTAACTTGTTCCCTCCTCCTCTGCCTTGTTCAAGTTCCTAAACCCTCTACTCTCAACTTCAATTTCATTGGAAATTTCATCAGATTAAATGTGGTCATTCAGGTAGAGCAGTTACCATAGTGCCTGGCACATAGAGGGTTCTAAATAAAACACGTACTGTTATGACTGTTAATATTGAATGAATGCCATAATGTGTTGGATTAAAAGCTCGGGCTTTGGAGTCAGACAAACCTAAGTTTGAATCCTGATACTGCCGTCTACTGGCTAATGAGCAAGTTGCTAAACCTCTCTGAGTCTCGGTTTTCTTATCTTGAAAATGGAAACAATAATATTACTACTTTAAAGGGATTTAGTGATAATTAAGTAAAAGTACTTATGTGAAACCATGAGAAGAGTATGTCACATGAGTGCAGTGTTAAGCCACCGGGATTATTATTGCTGTTATTACTGTTAATACATCCACTTATTACTCTTTTTTTTCTTTTTTTTTTGAGAAAATCATCATCTCCCTTGTGAGAGACCACAGTTTTTAATGTCCTCACCTCCTCGGTATATTTCCATTTCTTCACAACTTCTTATTCTTTTTTTTTTAAGATTTATTTTATTTATTTATTTATTGGCTGCGTTGGGTCTTTGTTGCTGAGCACAGCCTTTCTCTAGTTGTGGCGAGCAGGGGCTACTGTTCGTCGCAGTGCGCGGTCTTCTCATTGTGGTGGCTTCTCTTGTTGCGGAGCACCGGCTCTAGGCGCGCGGGCTCAGTAGTTGTGGCTCGTGGGTTCTAGAGCGCAGGCTCAGTAGTTGTGGCGCACGGGCTTAGTTGCTCCACGGCATGTGGGATCTTCCTGGCCCAGGGCTTGAACCCATGTCCCCTGCATTGGCGGGTGGATTCTTAACCACTGTGCCAGCAGGGAAGTCTTTTTTTTTTTGGCTGAGAGGCTTGTGGGATCCTATTTCCCCAACCAGGGATTGAACCCATGCCCTCGGCAGCGAAAGTGGGGAGTCCCAACCACGGGCCACCAGGGAATTCCTGACAACCTCTTATTCTTCACAGTAAATATTTGAGTACACCGCTGTCTGCTGGGCACTGTTTTACGTGCTGGGATACTGGAGCCTTGGAGGAAGAAATCTCTCCTCTAAGGTCAATTCCTCTATCTGCATCTTGGATCCTTGTCCTTCCCAATCACCAAGGGATTTTTCTTGCAACCTTTCTGCCTCCCTCTTCTAGTATCTTAAACGTCCCCCTCTTTGTTGGCTCCTTCTCCTTTGCTTTAAAGAGGCTTCATGTTTTGTCAAGAATTTCTGTTCAACCCTTCTAACTAATTTAATTAAAATTGTATTTTCTTCCTTTTTATTTCCAAACTTCTTCAATATGTGGTCTCTCGTCTCCATTTACTCAGGATATCATCTCTCCTCAATTCCCTGTAACCTTGTTGCTACCCTCTTACTGACCACTTATCAAAACCACTTATTTTGTGGTCTCCAGTGAATTCCTTGACACATCCAAGAAAGTCTCTCAATCTTCATTTTCCGTGTCCTGTTTTCAGCATTTGACACTGCTAACTCTCACCTCCATATTAATTCTTCATTTTTCATTTTCATTGATTGCAAACATTTTCAAATGTAGGAAAGTACATGGAATAACATAACCGGTATATGTACCCTCCACCCAGTTCTATCAAATCTGACCAGATCCACTTTCAGATTGTGTTTAAAGAAATAAATATTTCAGATATAGTTATTTCTTCTATGCCCCTCCCCAGTCTCAATCCTCTCCCTCTCTTGAATTTGGTGATGATCCTGCCCTTTCATGTTTTATATATTATTACTATTGTATGTATGTAGCCATAAGCAACAGGTAATATTTTCAGACTTTAGATACTGTACATGTTTTGTAATTTTCTCTTTATGCACAACATTATATTTTTGAGATTTTACTCTGTTCATACATGTAGCTTGAGCTATTCATTTTAATTTCAAAATAGTATTCAACTTCATGAATACCATGATTTATTTATTCATTCACCTACTGATGGACATTTAATTTGCTTCCTTTTTTATTTTTTGAGATTACCAATCATGCTGCGATGAGCATTCTTTTACATGTCTCCTTGGGCACAAAGGTTAGAATTTTGCCCAGGTCTGTACCTAGAAATGGAATTTCTGGGTTGAAGGGTATTACCTATACAACTTTATTATACAATGTCAAATGGCTCTTCATAGCAGTTCTACCAACCTATACTCCTTATAGCAGTGATCAGAGTTCTATCTGTTCTACATTCTCAACAGCAGTTGGTATTGTCTGAATTTTTACATTTTTGTCAAAGCAATGATTGTTTCATAGTATTTCATGCCTTGAATTTTTAAAAATTTTTACTGGGGTATAATTGATTTACAATGTTGTGTTAGTTTCAGGTATAGAGCAAAGTGAATCTATTATACAAGTACATAAAGCCACTCTTTTTTTAGATTCTTTTCCCATATAGGCCATTACAGGGTATTGAGTAGAGTGCTCTGTGCTATACAGTAGGTCCTTTTTAGTTATCTTTTTCATATATAGTAGTATGTATGTGTCAATCCCAATCTTCCAATTTATCCCTCCTCCCTTTACCCACTGGTAACCACAAGTTTATTTTCTACATCTGTAACTCTATTTCGGTTTTGTAGATAAGTTCATTTGTAGCCTTTCTTTAGATTCCACATATAAGCGATATGATATGATATTTGCCTTTCTCTGTGTGACTTACTTCACTCAGTATGAGTATCTCTAGGTCCATCCATGTTGCTGCAATAGCTTGAATTTTTAATTTCCCTGAGTAGTAATGAGGTGAAGCACCCTTTCATGTCCTTTTGGCCCATTTGGATTTCCTTGACTATGAATTGCTTATTCATATATCTTGTCAGTTTTTCTGCTAGGTTTCTTTCCTATTTTTCTCACTGATTTGTAGGGGTTCTTATACATTCTAGATACGAATTCATTCATTCATTTAATCATGGGACTTCCCTAGTGGTCCAGTGGTTAAGACTTCACCTTCCAATGCAGGGGGTGCGGGTTCGATCCCTGGTCAGGGAACTAGGGTCCCACATGCCTTGCAGCCAAAAAATCAAAACATTTAATCAATATTTTTCTAGCATCTACTTTGTTCCAGGAATGGTTCTAGGCACTGGGAATGCAGGAATAATCCAAACAGATAAAAATCCCTGCCCTCATGGAACTTACATTCTAGTAGGGGAAGCTAAACAATAAACACAATTGATAAGTAAAATAGATAGAATAATGGATAATGATAAATCCTCTGGAGAAAAAATTAATAGGGAAGAGGGATAGGGAGCATGTGTGTATGGGAGTGGGAAAGGAAATTGTTGAACTGCAATTTTAAGTAAAGTTCTCTAGGAAGACCTCACTGAGAAAGTGAGTTTTGAGCAAAGACCTGAGAAGGTAAGAGTGCAGGCAGAGTGAACAGCAAGTGCAAAGGCCCTGAGGCAAGAGTGTGCCTGGCAAGTCCTAGGAATAGCATGGAGCAGTGTTTGATTAAGCAGAGTGAGTTGGAGAGAGTGGTGGGAGAGGAAGTCAGAGAGGTGATGATGGCTAGAGTGTAGAACCTCATAGATTATCCTTTGTTAGTTATATGCATTGAAAACATATTTTCCCACTCTGTGGCTTGTCTTTTAAGTTGTTTATGTTATCTCGAAGTGCATACATTTTGAAATTTAATGCAGTTAAATGTGTCAATCAGTTCCTTTATTGTTTGTGCTTTTTAGTGTCTTAAGTAATCATTCTCGTTCCCTATTCCAAGGTCATAATGATATTCTATTTTCTTCTGAAAGTTGTAAAGATTTGCTTTTCACATTTAGATCTTTATTCCACCAGATATTGATTTTTTTCTCTCTGTGGTGTGAGATAGGGATCTAATTTTATAATTTTCCATGTCCATTATCAATAGTTCCAGCACCATTTAGTGGATAATCCATTTTCTCTCACTGATTTGAAATGTCAAATATGCTGCATAACAACTTTCCATATATGTGTAGATCTGTTTTGGGACTCTGTATTTGGTTCCATTCGTCTGTCTACCTCCATACCACACTGTCTTAATTACTATCGGTTTAAATCAGTCTTGAAATATAGGTCATGGTAGATTCTTGAGCAAATGAATAACACAACTGAAACATTACTCTGGGAAGAATATTCTTATGACTGTCAACAGAGTAAAATGGTCAAAGGTGATATCACAAGGGCTTACGCTAAAGTGATGGCAGTTTGAATGGTGAGAAAACAAGGAACCTAAAAGTAATTCCAAAGAACATATTAACAAGATTTGTTGGCTGATTGGCTACAGAGCAATTAGGAGAGGGGAAGCAAGCACATGGCTTTGAAATTTCAAGCCTGGGTCACTGTGTGAAATAAAGATGAGTTAGTTTTGTCATCCAATGCTTTGGTAACAATGGGTTATATTAGGCAAGGGATCTGGGCCAGAGATATATATTTGGTCTTTGCCTGCTTAGAGGTGACCTAGAGGGGGACCAAAGAAAGCAAAGGTCTGAGCTTTGGGGATTTTCCCTAGTTAGGTGGTGGAAGGAAGAAGTAGGGGGGGACATCTGAGAGGTATGGTAATCAGTACGGTGCATTCTATTAACCATAACAAGGATTTTTTGAATGGATGACGTAGGTCCTAGTAGCCCCAACACCTTTGAGTTCCCTCATTGGTATGACTGTGCTTTGGTTCTATGGCAATCTTCAAAGTCACCAGAACAAGTCTGTTGTCACAGGCAGCATTGAAAGCGTATCCCTTGCTGGATGTGGGGAAGACGCCCCCGGTCCGACGGGTCTCTCCCTGCAGTTCCGCAGGTTGGCCGCAGGGGGCGGAATCTGCGGCGGCCTGGAAAACTGGCGGGGGCGGGAGGCGCCGCTCTCTCTCGGGTCAGGCTCCCGGCTCCCGGCTCCCGGCTCCCCGCGCCCGGCCCCCCGGGCAAAAAACGGGCAGTGCTTCTGGAAGAGACCCTTGACTAGCGCCTGCATACTATCGAGGGTATGGAGATAAAGGGTCCTGTCCGGGAGCCCTGCGCCCTGACCCTGGTCCAGAGGAACGGGCAGTATGAGTAAGTAACCACCTGATACCCACAGAGGAGGGGAGCCTGCCATTACCTCCCAACCCCAAACCGCGACAAGCCACCCACCCTCCTCCCACTGAGGCCGCGCAGGCAACAGGTTCGGGCCCAGGTGTGACGTGCCAGTGCTCTAACCACCGAGCTTTGTCCCCAACTTCCAAGCCGGTGGATTGATTGCTCCTGTCCGTGTGGCTCAGTGGAAGGACTCAATGGGCGGGGAAGCAGGAAGCCTGGGTTCTTAGTTCCTGCCCCTGCAACTGACATGGGTTGTGTAATCCTGGGCTAGTCAGTAAAGCTTTCTGGGCCTTAGTGTCCTCATCAGTTTAATAAAAACATTAACTGCTTTAATTTATAGCCTTTGGAGTTTTAACTGGGAGAATAAATGCGAAAGTGGTTTACAAAAAGTATAAGTACTGTAGAAACGCTTCATTATTAACCTTACAGAGGTGCCTTTTCTTAACCTCATTCAACTGGTTCCTCCAGTCTCACCACCCCCTTATTCCATGTGCTTGGAGGCATATTCATTAATTCAATAATGGTTTTGTGTAGGCCAGTAACTGCCTCACTTATTGACTTGACAGAAAAAGTAATGAAATGTGTAGAAATGTAGACAACATTTGACATTTCATCAGGGTGTGTTACCTTCCACTCTGCCTTGCACATAGGAGCTCAGTAAAGACTGTTGACTGATGGATCAAAAGATTTTGATAAGCCATCACTATACTGCTGATCTCCCATGCCACTAATGCCTCATTTAAAGTATCCCTGATGACCATCACATACCATAGGTAGGTCCCTATCGCTGTGTGCCCAAGCCACCTCCCCTGGTTGTTCACTGGTTTCTTGACATCAGTGAAGAATTGTTGATCGCTGAAAATTTTTAAATTGTTGATCATTTAAATCCTGCCATCCCCCAACATTGGATTCTGCTTAAAAACAATTTTTCTCAGTCCCTGCTTTTAGATTGTCCAGACTCAATCTTTATCTATGCTGTCCACTTTACAGAGAAGAAATTCACACTGGCCTAGCCTGCCCTTTTCTGAGGCTCTTGGTGCCACTCTCAACTGGACGTCAACTGGTTCTATGGAGGTAGCTCTTCCCTAGATCCTGCTTGGTCAGTTCTGTTGATGTGATAAATTCATTTTATTTTTCCCAGATTTCATCAAACCCTGGAAGACCAGTTTAATGAAAGTAAATTCAACAGAAAAGTGAATTGAAAAGTGGAACACCACTGCCACTTCCAAAGGCAAGAATAGGGTGGGAAGATGTAAGCCTTGGGCAAATCAGTAAATTTTTTGTGCCTCGGTTTCCTCTTCTTAAAAACAAAATTATAAGGATTAAATAAAATAGCTACATTGTTGAGATGACCACATCCCAGGATCTGGTCCCTTGGTTTGGTAGGTTTGGAACTCTATTCAGCTGATAAGGGAGTGAGCAGCTGGCCTTGAGGTAAATGCCTCATTCTGTCTGGTCTCTTGTACTGGAAGAACTTTTAACCTTGCGGTGGTAGCTCTCCTGATTATTTGTGTCCTCCCCATAGAGAAATCAAATTCTGTATTCCAGTTCTGTAAAACTTAAGGGTATAGCACAACTAACACTCAATGGCTTGATGTGTATCAGGTACTCTTCTAAGCATTTCATGAATTAGTTCATTTAACCCTCATGTGAGGGTTAAATGCAGAGAGGTTAAGTCATTTGTCTGAGTCATTACATTGTCGGAGAAGTTTCTTTTGAAATCATTTATTGGAGACACCTGATACTGTCAAACCATATATAACCCTCAAATCCTGGTCTCTTGAGTGCCTTCTCTGACTTGAGTGTCCAGAACTTGTTTACTTTGGGCCTTTTTATCCTAGAACTTGAAGCCTATTGCATTCTTTAGTTCTGTAGTTCCTGCTATCAACCA
Source organism: Neophocaena asiaeorientalis asiaeorientalis (assembly GCF_003031525.2). Lineage (NCBI taxonomy): Eukaryota > Metazoa > Chordata > Mammalia > Artiodactyla > Phocoenidae > Neophocaena > Neophocaena asiaeorientalis. The sequence goes on from NW_020174697.1 coordinate 288,692, forward strand.
TGGGAGAAATTTACTTGAGAGACTAAAATTACAATTAAAGGTAAGGCTTTTTTGCACACAAGGAATCAAACACTAACATTCATTTTTTCAAGGCAAATGGATTATGATGCCACCTGTTGTTTCATCTTTAACCTTCCTTGAACAAATCAAAGTATTTCCTAGGGATAATGCTGGGTCTGCATTCACAATTTTTTACTCTTTTCTGTTTCCAGCTACCAAATTCTGATTTCCATTTTTTTGCCATATACCTATTATTTTTCACCTTTCTGTATTGAAAGGAATGATTAGATTTAGGTAGAATTTTTATTCTTATTCTTTGCCCTACTCTCTTGTTACAATTTATTTAGTGACTAACATGTAGTAGATATTAAATAAATATTTGTGGAATTAACTTAAATTCCCAGTTTATGTTTTGTGATGGGTATTTTTTTGGGGGGTTGCATTTCTTTTTTAAATTGAGAAATAATTGATGTATAACATTGTATTAGTTTCAGGTGTACAACATAATTACTTGATATTTGTATATATTGTGAAATGATCACCACAATAATTCTTGTTAACATTCATCACCACACATAGTCAACAATTTTTTTCTTGTGATGAGAACTTTTTTTTTTAATAAATTTATTTACTTATTTTTATTTTTGACTGCATTGGGTCTTCGTTGCTGCGCACGGGCTTTCTCTAGTTGCGGCGAGCAGGGGCTACTCTTCGTTGCAGTGCACAGGCTTCTCATTGCGGTGGCTTCTCTTGTTGCAGAGCATGGGCTCTAGGCACGCAGGCTTTAGTAGTTGTGGCACATGGGCTCAGTAGTTGTGGCACACGGGCTTAGTTGCTCCATGGCATGTGGGATCTTCCTGGCCCAGGGCTCGAACCCGTGTTCCCTGCATTGGAAGGTGGATTCTTAACCACTGCGCCACCAGGGGAGCCCTGTTGTGATGAGAACTTTTAAGATTTACTCTCTCTCTTTTTTTTTTAGTAGATCTTTATTGGAGTATAATTGCTCCACAATACTGTGTTA
>NW_020174697.1:290107-293191 GCF_003031525.2 Neophocaena asiaeorientalis asiaeorientalis
CTATCCCACCCCTCCAGGCGGTCACAAAGCACCGAGCTGATCTCCCTGTGCTATGTGTCTGCTTCCCACTAGCTATCTACCTTATGTTTGGTAGTGTCCAGTTATCTTACATTCGGTAGTGTATGTATGTCGATGCTACTCTCACTTCGCCCTAGCTTCGCCCTCCCACCCGGTGTCCTCAAGTCCATTTTCTATGTCTGCCTCTTTATTCCTGCCCTGCAACTAGGTCCATAAGATTTATTCTCTTAAAAACTTTTAAATATACAGTACACTGTTATTAAGTATAGTCATCACGCTGTACATTACATCCCCATGACTTATCTATTTTATAACTGGAAATTTGTACCTTTTGACCCCCTTCACCCATTTCATCCCCCCCCACCACCACCTGCCTCTGACAACCACCAATCTGTTCTGTGTCTGTGAGTTTAGTATTTTGGTTTTTGTTTTTCGATTTCACACATAAGTGAGATCATATGGTATTTGTCTTTCTCTGTCTGACTTATTTCACTTAGCATAATACCCTCAAGGTCCATCCATGTCATTGTCTGTTTTGTGATGGTTTTTAACAATACAATCCAAATGAATCTTTACTGCTGATGTTCAACACCATTTCTATATTATGTTACTTGGGAATTATATTGTTTTGTGTTCATTTTCCTCAAAGTAAGCTCTTCCTCCTTGACCCTTGCTTTGTCAATCTTACCTACTTTCTGGTCTCCATCTGTGTTTATAGGATTCTCTGCTTGACTCACGAACTTTGCAGTTTGAAAAGGGTCTGCCCCATATTCTTGTAGTCACCTTAAAATATTAAACCCCTGCAAATTAGGCAAGCAGGATCAGAGCAGAAAGACAGCATCAATACTTTTATTTCCCTTAGTCCTGCCTAAGCAGTTCCTTTCCCCAAGTTAACTCCTTCAAAGTTAACACATTTGAAAAAAATTTCAAAAAGCTAAAACGATAAGCCTCCCCAAAAGACAACAAAATGGAAATCAAACCTTTCAGAACAATGACTTCTAATATCACATGTTGAAAAGGTGTATTTAGAAATTCATCTCTGTTTATAGCTTAATTAAATGTTCGTTTTGTTTATTCAACCAATATTTATTGAGCATCTATTAGGTAGGTGACAAAACTGAATATGATAGGGTCTTTGCTTTCAAGGAGCTCACATCTGAGGGAAATAAATGTAACTATAACAGAGTGTGTTAAGTGCTCTATTTGAGGGGCAGGCAAAGGGCATGAGGCCAAGTTTCACAAAGGAGGTGATAGTTGAGCTAGGTCTCAGGAACAAAAGAAGAGAGTTCCTGGCAAAAAGAACCACTTGAAGAGTGATTTGGGGGGAAGGTAGGAGATGTTCAGAATGGCCATTTACCAGTAGGTTATACCTTGACTGTGGGCCACTAAGAATAAGTAGTAAATGAAAATTAGTATTTCAGGAGTACATAGGAATTTAGAAATATTGCATTTCATACTGGGGGGGCCAAGTTCAGTCATGCTTACCAGAAGTACTATCATGAAATTAGAAACCATGGTAAAAACACAAGGGATGTAAAGGCAATCTGGTTGTGATATCTGCTACTTTATTGGTCACTGGGATTATTTTGACTGATTCAGCTGGCTGGGCACCTCCTCTTACTTCTCCATGAACCTGTATATTTGTTTGAAGAGATAGACTCATTCTTTGATAAAAGCCATGGGAATATAACCAGAAAGCTAATTGATGAAATTTATAATACATTTATTCAACAAACTTGAGTGACTACTATGTGCCAGGTACTGTACTAGGTGCTAGAAATACTATGGTGAAAAGACAGCCATAGTCCCTGCCCTCATGGACTTCACACCTAGCTATTAGTTCTTCTCTCTGGTATGCGTAATCTGAAGGTGTGTGCACTGTAATTCATGCTCTTAAGTTTGTAAACTGTTTCTAGGACATAGACTACTTTATGTTCTCTATGGCATAGAACTGTGGGTATTCAGATATGATCACCACGAATATGCTTTTAGACCTAAAGCAATATCATCATGAATCTCAGATCCAGGGAACAAGATACAGCAAGTCTAATAAATACAGACTAGATTTGTATAACAACACAGCAATGTATTTTGTCGTTAAATGTTTGAGTTTTTCAGTAGCTATTCGTTGATGCATTCTTCTGTTTCCTAGGCTAATAATCCGGTTGCACAAGAAGGAACAGCATGTTCAAGATATCATTCCTATAAATAGCCACTTTAGATGTGTTCAAGGTACTAGCTTTAATTGCTTAGCTAGTTTTATAATGTTTTTCCTTGGTCATTATTGCTTTGTATAATACCATACATATTTAAATCTGTCACTGCACATAAAATGAAATGTATTACACTCTGTGCAAAAAGATAACATTACTCATCTACCATTGAGAAGATGATAAATGCTTTGTTTAAGAACCCTGAAGGATTATATTGAAATATATATATTCTTACCTGCTTCCCTGGCTGGGGTTAGAGATGTATGTAGTCTGTTACCTATGTAGGTAGTCTTTTATGCTGATGAACCTATATGTGGATTTAAATCACATTCTTGGGTTTAACTGATACACTGCTCATTGTAAAGTATCAAGGTCACTTGAATTCACATGCGTTCAGCACTTTCTCCCCACACTATTTGAAATTAAAACATTTGGCAACAAGCCTTGCCAGATTGTAATACCTTACACTCAATTGTGCTGATTCTCAAACCTTTGCATTGGTGAATCATAAGAAAATCGACTCTGGGGACGAAATATTTGGCTTCCTGCCTTCGAATTTGGGGAAAGAGAACAGAAAATCTGTTGTTTCATCTGCTACAATGAGACTCAAAAATTGGGAGGTTTGTGTAGGAGGTGTTGCTTCTGTCATTTCACATCGCTCTAGAAAGGAAATAGATTATTAGAGAACAAGTGCATTGCGTTTCCAGTGGGTTCATTGGCTTCATCAGACAGGCATTCTGTGTCAGCTGTAGCTTCTTGGAAAACTTGAATCCTACCTTGCATGGCTTCTTTCTTAAACTACATTCAACTTTTTTTTATCACAAAACTAATATATATATATATATATATATAT
>NW_020174697.1:293467-297662 GCF_003031525.2 Neophocaena asiaeorientalis asiaeorientalis
TATATATACTGTAAAAAATTTGGAAAGAACAGAAAATTATAAAGGAAATAAGTAAATTCACATCCTTCAGAGATAAACACCTAACATTTTCCTTTTTTCTACACCTGCAACTTTTAGGGTGGGTTGGACTCATTCTGTATGTAGATTTTTGTCTGTTCCACATGCCATCATATTATAAGTGCTTTTACATGCTATTAATAGCTGTATACTATTCCATTTTATGAATGGCCTATACTGTAGTTATTCTCGGTGTTTGACATTCAGGTTATTTTTTGTTAGTATAAATAAGTAATGAATCTTCCTGCATGTCTCTTATTTCCTTAGGATTTATCTCTGTAAGTAGAAATACTAAGTGGGCATGACCTTTTAAGAGAGCATGTATTAAGAATTAAAAATACCCACAGTGAATAGAATCCACATTGTATAGAAGAATGAAGTCTTTTATTTAGCCATTTAGCCTGCCCTGTGTGAGAGAGACATATTGAACGAGGCACCTGCATGCTATAGTAAGTTACTGTGGTTACCTCACTTTTCATAGTGTAGTACCCTTTGTTACATGCTCAGCCCTTTAAGGAGGAGAAAAGCCAAAGAACATGACGTTAGTATCCTATTAACTCTATACCTTTTTGTGCTATCAGTACTTCTAGAGTCTTGTTTACCCTGTTTCTCTTAGTCTTATTTTGAATAAGAAATAGATGGCAGGTTGCTAGATTGGAATCTAGGAAAATATGTGTGCACACACACACAGTAGTTCCCTATGACAAAAGGAATGGTTACCTCCTTGAATTTTCACATCCTTTGTTTCCCAACCTGTACATCTATTTTGAAAAGTCTCTAAGTACTTTGATTTTAAAGAATTAAAGTTATCAAAGAGCAGTTGTGAACATGTAATACCTATGCCCTGATGCACTGTTGTCCCTTGCTTCATTCATCCTGCTAGTAAAAGTATCAAGACTATTCTCTAATATTACACAACCTAGGTAATTATCAGTTGCTTCTGTTGCACCTGAGTAATGGAGCCAAATATACAATCTAGGCTAGTGACGGAACTAGAAAAGGCTGAGCCTACTACATTTGGCCAAGGTAGATCCAAACGAATCCCAAGGAGTCAGTGCCCAGAGTTTAACTAGCCAGGAGGGTCGGGCAGATGCCGTTGGCCAAATCCAGGGAAGTCAGAGAGGAAGAGATGGGTTGGGTCTAGACACTAGAGGTAAGGAAGGAAGTCCAGGTGAGCCATAGAGAGGAAAGAGGACTCTGAACTTGGAGACTGTTTTTTGGCCCATTTTATACTTCCGTGTTGGGTGTGGTAAGCCTTGGATCCACAAGTGTTAATGGTAGACTGAAGATAAAGAACTTCAAGTATTCTCCGCTCCTGTATGGGACAGGGGTGGAGGTAATGAGGTCCCTGGGAAATTTTCAGAGACTAGATTTGCGTCTCTAGGGGCCTTTAGGCCTTTGGGGTCACTTTCTCGGCTTTTTATAAGAATTATCTTTAGGCCTTTGGGGTCACTTTCTCGGCTTTTTATAAGAATTATCTAAGTGATACAGTTAGATTATATTAAGTTAGTGTGTTATAGTTGAGGGGAATTAAACACCTTCACTTGGATTAACATGTTATATTCCCTACTATTGTCATTGCTTGATTTGCTTTGAGGCATTCCATGTGGTTACTTGTTCAGTTAATTTTTCTTTTAGTTGAATTGCTCATAGTCTTTAGAACATAGTGCTGTTAAAATCCCCTTTAAAAATGCTAAACAAAAAAGCAAAGGATTTTTTTAATGTGTTCTAAAACCTAGGAGTGGTGATTGAGAGAAGTAGTTATTTAGTTAGGTGTATACTTCTTTTGGTTGAAATGAATGGTTTTCTCTTCCCTGATTCTGTTCGTTCTTCTTTTCCTTCAGAAGCAGAAGAAACTCTTTTGATTGACATAGCTTCAAACAGTGAGTATCTTTCTGAATGGAGTTGATTTTCATTCAACAAATATTTACTTGAATACCTACTGTATTTAAGACACCTTTTTTGTACAACTTTTATCTTACCATTTTATCCTGTATTCTCCATTTTCTTAAGGCAGCCATACAAATTAGCATTACCTCCCAAAAACATTTAGCCTAAGCTTAAGTAAAAGCAGGTGGCTGGCAAGAATCTTTAAAAAGTTGAAAATATGATCTGCTTTTCTAATGCTGAACTTCTTTGAACTACCAGTATTGTTGCTATCAGTTAAGTCATTGCTGTGGAATTGAAAATTGTAGGAGGGGCCAGAAAGTGTTTAAAGCACATAAGGTTTATGAGTGTTTTTTTCAACTGCTGTTATGTTTTAAGCTTTTCTCCCCCAATCCATTTTTTATTTTTGCATGTTAAATCATAATGTTTTCCTTTGTTATATTATTTGGGGAGACTACAGAGTCCCTCTTGTACCAGGGATACCTTTTTTTTTCTTAAAATAATTTTGGTGTTTTATTTAAGCCCATCCTCTCAAGGCATTTCTTTATCAGCGAGAACATGGTCTTCCTTCTCACTGTTTCTGTTCTCTAATTTTTATCTGTTTGAAGCAAATCATCACTGACTTTCTGTGCAAGCTGTTCTCCATTTATCATCTAAAATTGTACTCTGTTAACATAGGGAGAAAATGGGCACTTGAAAGCTACTGTATCTACTCTGTGTTTGCTGTGGGAAAGAGTATATGACCACATGAATCTAAATCAAATGGGTTACCTTGTCTCTTGGCTGAGTCCTTGGATGAGTGGGGCTTGGCCCTTAGCTTGGGACTAATCAGTTTATACATAATTTTGCTTAGACACAGTCCCTGTCCTTGGCACTATTATTTTGTATTGCAAAGTTTAGATAGACTTTTTCTGGTTTGGGTTTATTAATTCTTTCTTTTGGTCATAGATTTTGGAAGTCTTAAGGGTTGATCCTGAAAGGCTGAGCACTTCCAGCTTCTACTGCAGATATCCAAGAGAGCAAATAACTTAATAGCTATGTCTTATTGTACAGAAAAAGCAGAAGGCAAGAACAGCACTAAAAAAGCAAAATTTGAGCAAAGTTTGTTCAGCAGTGACTGACATTGCTGCTGAAATCTGCTGAAATTAGATACCTAAATGTCCTGTTCTTAGTGTGGAAATAGGTATTTGATCCAAAGATGAAAAGTTAAACTGAGCTGTGCCTTTACAGGTAATATACATCGTCATTATGTACAATTTGGAAAATTCAGAAAAGTTTGGAGTATCAAATTAAAATTATGCTCCTAAGACTTAGAGATAACCATTGTAATTAACATTTTTATGTATCTCCTTCCAGTCTTTTATTTATATTTTTACATAGTTGGAATCCTCATATGTAGTTTTTATCCTGCATTTTCATTTAACAGTATATTGTGACCTTTTCCCATGTCATTTAAAATTATTTGAAAACATGATTTTTTTTCTTTTTTTTTTAGTATTATTTTATTTGTTTGTTTGGTTTTTTATACTGCAGGTTCTTATAAGTCATCAATTTTATACACATCAGTGTACACATGTCAAGCCCAATCGCCCAATTCAGCACACCACCATCCCCACCCCAGCACGGTTTTCCCCCGTTGGTGTCCATATGTCCATTCTCTACATCTGTATCTCAACTTCTGCCTTGCAAATCGATTAATCTGTACCATGTTTCTAGGTTCCACATACATGCATTAATATACGATATTTGTTTTTCGCTTTCTGACTTACTTCACTCTGTATGACAGTCTCTAGATCCGTCCACGTCTCAACAAATGACTCAATTTTGTTCCTTTTTATGGCTGAGTAATAGTCCATTGTATATATGTACCACATCTTCTTTATCCATTCCTCTGTCGATGGGCATTTAGGTTGCTTCCATGACCTGGCTATTGTAAATAGTGCTGCAATGAACATTGCGGTGCATGTGTCTTTTTGAATTATGGTTTTCTCTGGGTATATGCCCAGTAGTGGGATTGCTGGATCATATGGTCATTCTATTTTTAGTTTTTTAAGGAACCTCCATACTGTTCTCCGTAGTGGCTGTATCAATTTACATTTCCACCAACAGTGCAAGAGGGTTCCCTTTTCTCTGCACCCTCTCCAGCATTTGTTGTTTGTAGATTCTCTGATGATGCCCATTCTAACTGGTGTGAGGTGATACCTCATTGTAGTTTTGATTTGTATTTCTCTAATAATTAGTGATGTTGAAC
>NW_020174697.1:297752-313896 GCF_003031525.2 Neophocaena asiaeorientalis asiaeorientalis
CATTGGCAGGCAGATTCTTAACCACTGCCCCACCAGGGAAGTCCCTATCTGTTCTGAATAGTGCTGTTGTAGACTTTTCTCTATGCACACACAAACACACACATACTCATTATATAGGACTGTATTATCCTACTTATTGTGAATCTCTTTTCAAGTCAGTAAATAGAGATCTACATTATTCTTTTTACTGGCTGTGAATCATTAAGAAAAGGGGCTGTGGAGATTTAAAGACACCAATGGATAATGTGAAAGGTTAGTGAAGAATGGGACTTAATAAGGATAGAAACAAAAATCAGTTGAGGAATGGATTGTTAGTAGTAAATGGTTAGTTGTAAGGAAATTAATACTAGTAATTGAAATTCTGAGAGGGTGATGAGATTTGGAATAGTGGTTTGAGATGTGAATTAGTAGGAAAACAAAAGACAATTTGGGGGTATTAGGATCAGTAGAGAGTGGGGTAATTGAGGAAAGAGTAGGGAAAGGTAGTGATGTTGGCCTCTTTCCATATTGTCTCAACAATTAGGATCATATAGAATTCTGTTTCACAGTGGTAAAACAAGGCCTTGACATCAGTAATCATAAAATTGCCCCGAAATTCCATAAATTTATTTACCCGGGACCTTAAAGATTGGCAAAGAGATCCATTTGGAACTTGAGATAGCTCACAAGAGAACCCATTTTGGTGTGGGAATTTCAGGGTCTCCCCTGGGCGGCTCTCAGCACACCTGGGGGTCTGTTGCTGTGATTGGGAGCCTGAGGCTCCTGTGGCCTGCCATTCTCCTTCCTGCCTGGGACTTGGACTGCGGTTCTGGGGCAGGGGTAGACAGACTGGCTGCAGCAGAAAGCCCTGGACCTACATTTGCTAGTGGGCCCTGCCCAAGAGAGCTGTCATTCAGACCATGCAGACCCTAGTGGAGAGCCTGCAGAACATCAGGGCTCAGAGAGGCAGAAAACGTTCAGATTCTCTTCCCCTAGAGACCTGGCAAGTAGCCAGGTGAAATTTTGAAGCTAGTCCAGCAAATAAACTACATGCTTCTCTCAAGGAGTTAACTCCTTGGTTTCTGAGTCCCACACATACACCGTATTTCCCTGTCTTTGTTCCTCATGCGTGCAGGCCCGTCCTCCTGCCTATTTTGTAATCCCTCACCCCTCTCAGGTGTTGATAGTACTCGCCCCCAAAGGATAGTTATATCTTAAACCCCTAGTCAGATAGTGATAAATGAATGCTTATCAATAATCTCCCCATTTTCCTTCTCTCCATTCTCCTCTGATTGATTTTTATGCTCATTGCTGCTATTTCTGTTCATGTATTTCTTTATCCTCAGTGTTGTCATCTGGTTGGGAGATTTGAACTACAGACTTTGCATGCCTGATGCCAATGAAGTGAAGAGTCTTATTAATAAGAATGACCTTCAGAGACTCTTGAAATTGGACCAGGTAATAAAATTTTATTTTAAAAGGTACTTTCCTAGACAGCAGATAAAATTGTTAGGTTTATGAGTTAGACCCATGGGAGTTGTGTCTTACTCTAGAAGTAGATGGAAAGGTCTCACTGTCTGGGGAAAACATTGTGACTAGTGATGCAGTGGGTACACACAAGGTTTGTAGTGCTTTTATTAAGTGCTTGGATGGGAGGAGAAGAGATAACGTTAGTGATAAAAAGTCAATATAACATTTATTCATTAAGTCTTTATCAAGAAGGGATTTCAGAGATTTGTATAAATGAGTTGGAGAATGGGTGGGGTTAATTGGAGAACACTTCCTGGAGGAAGTGGGCCTTCAGCTATGTTGATGTGGTTTGGCAGATGAAACAGGGAAAGCTGCTCTATGATTACTTGGCAGGCTCAGCAACAGCTTGGAGGTAAGAGGGAGGCCCTGTGAGGGGATTGGGAGGCACAGAAGAGAAGTTTGGGAAAAATAGCAGACTGTGGTCTAATGGGAACTGATTGAGAAGTTGGGGCTTGCTAAGTTTATAGATGTTAAAACCTGTGTGAGAAGCACTGATATGGTAACATTTATATAAAACGATATTGAGGAACCTAGTTTTCTGTAAATTTGCCTTGGAGCCTGGCACAGGACTTGAATTTTTACTTTAGCATATGGATTCTGGCTGCTAAAAGTGAATGCTTCTTATTGAGGAAAGAAAATGTTTCAACTTGATTTGAATGTCTTTAAATCCTAACGTGAGACTTTTGACCTTCAGTCATAGTCAAATTCCGGTGTTTTGCAGCAGAATGGTTTTTACAGTGAGCCTTTCTTGGCTGTGTCTACCTTCACATTGAGGTTGGCTGGCTAACTTTGCATTTCTTCCTCTGTCCTGCCTCCAAAGGGGGTACAATTGGAATAAGTTCTGAATCTTATGTAATTCTGGTAAAATATTTGAGTGAGGGTAACTTTCAAAACAATCTATTGGCTTGGCCGAAAAGTTCGTTCGGGTTTTCCACAAGCTGTTACAGAAAAACCTGAATGAACTTTCTGGCCAACCCAATATAACTATTCACTGAATTTGGCTTTTGGAATTATCCAATCAAAATTTGTGTGCTTTTTTAAAAAATTAAAACTGTGCCCAAACTATTATATATATAGGATGGATAAACAACAAGGTCCTACTGTATAGCACAGAGAACTCTATTCAGTATCCTGTGATAAGCCATAATGGAAAAGAATATATAGATATGTATAATTGAGTCACTTTGCTGTACAGCAGAAATTAACACAACATTGTAAATCAACTATACTTTAATAAATTTTAAAAAATCTGTGCTAACATCAGGGAACTTATGATTATTCAGGTTTCATTTTTCCATTTTACCCTGACCACCATTAGCAATAAAAAATTAGTGACATGCTCATATGAGCATCCTGTCTGTGGGTGAGCTTAGATGCTGTTGGAATGTCAAAATTTAATTCATAAGGCACAGAAATTTTATGTATGTGCCCCGACAGTTGCAAAAGATACGGAACTTAGATACTTAGAAATGGCTGATCAACCCAATTATCACTTCTGTTAAGATGGTGTTACCCTGCTTATATGATACGTTTTTCTATCTCTAGCTAAATATTCAGCGCACACAGAAAAAAGCTTTTGCTGACTTCATGGAAGGGGAAATCAAGTTTATCCCCACGTATAAGTATGATTCTAAAACAGACCGATGGGATTCCAGGTAAAAAAACAAGAACCTCCTCATGGAATAGGTTAAGCCCTGATCTTATTTCTGTCTCTCTGAATTGATGAGGGGCTGGGAAATTTTTAGTTCTTGCCAGAAACAGTTAGAAAAACCTAATGGCTCAGTGCTATTATAGAAGAGGTTTCAATTTGTGTGTGTTCACAGGTGAGCTCGCCTTAGGAGAGTGTGAACTGCTCTGTCAGGCTGTTGAAGTTTTACGAGCTGCCTGTGATGCCTTATTTCTCTCACCTCAGCAGACTTGCTTCTTAGATTTTTGCCCTTCTGATCTTACCCCTATTTCCTTACCTGTTGCCCTGTTCTGGCTCTTTTCCCAAACTCTTTTTCAACTCTTTAACTCAGGATACCAGAGGTAAAAACAAAGAGCCATGAAAGGTTCTTCCAGCACAGTGGTTCTCGATCCTGAGTTCACATTAGACTCTTTTGCCGGACTTTTAAAAATACCAGTGCCTGGGCCTGACCTCCACGACTGCTGGAGAAAGCTGAGAATCACTGTCTAGGGGGCCTGTTGATTTCTCAATCACCCCTAGTAAAGTGCCCCTGTCAGTATGTGCCTGGTGACTGTTTGTCTTCTACCTACTATTTCTTCGTTTCCTATGGTTTCCTACCTGGCTGAGCCCAGAAGTTTGAAAGAAGAAAAGAATGCCTGGGCATAGTCAGCTTCTTTAGACTCAGAGAGCGCCAGGGTGGGGTGGGGAGGAGCCTGTCCCATCCTCCGAGGGAGCTGCTCAGCAAGTGAAAAGTGACTCTGACAGATCTTGTGCACATTGCCTTGTTTATTCCACTCACCTGACTTGAGAGTCAACTGAAGAGCTACTGATAAGAACTTTATTTGTGTCACCGTCTGGATCAGGTGTACAGGTGTTGCTTATTTTAATAGAATGATGAATAGGCTTTTTCCCTCCCCTTGGTATTATGGGCTGTTATTTGTTCAGACTTGCATGCTTAGGTGTTAGTTCATCTTTATTAGAAGAAGCTCGACTTATCCATAAAAGTACAGGTTTAAAGAAATCTCTACTATTACCCATCTCCAGTGATTAAGCCCAGTCTAGGAATATAGGATTGGATTTTTAGATTTTATTAGTTGTCTATCTGTTGTGAAGCATCATTGCTGTTGATAGAGCAAATGAAGAGGAAGTGTTCTGAATATAATCCTGTCCTTCTGAGGGTATTTTAAGAAGGTGCTATTCTGTTTTCCCCTGGGGTAACATTATTGAAGATATAATCCTAATCTTAGGAGCACCGTTTATTCATTCATTAGATAACTATTCATTGAGCACCTACTTTACATCAGATACTGTGCTGGGGGCTGAGAATGCAGTGACAAACAAGCAGACACAGTCCCTTCACAAAGCTTGCAATATAGTAGGGAAGATAATAGCTGGAGTCGTTAGGGAAGGAGAAGCAGATAACAAGAGTGCCTAACTCAGGTCTGAACCAGTGTGGTAGGTATTCCGTTCTTGTGTGGTATGTTATTCTAATTCCTTATTTTTTTTGCAGTGGGAAATGTCGGGTTCCAGCCTGGTGTGACCGAATTCTCTGGAGAGGAATTAACGTTAATCAGCTTCATTACCGGAGTCACATGGAACTGAAAACCAGTGACCACAAGCCTGTTAGCGCCCTCTTCCACATTGGGGTAAACACTTGTTTGTTCATGCAGTTGTTTGTGTGTTAAGTATCTATTCTTAGAGCGTTATTTAGACTCAGAACGGATCAGTAATTCAGTGAGCCATAAATGTTTTCATAACCAAATAATCATTTGCAGCATTGAGAAGTTAGTGCCCTTGACCCTCCTAAATGCTGTCCACATGGCCTTTTAGTGACACAGATGTTTCTCATGCTGCATAATGGCTGGGTAGCACCCTTCACCTCCTAAAGTCATTATACATAAAGAAGAGTTCAAAGCTAGGTTTTAAAGGATGAGTAGGTCCTCATCAGATAAAATAGTAAGGAGTGGAAGCACCAGGAGAGAGGTTCCAGGTAGAGGGCTGGGGACAGCAGGAACAAAGGCACAGACCGGTCAGAATACAACATAATCTGTATATAATGTTAAGAGGCATATTGTTAGTTTTACTAACTAAGATATTGAAGTCTTCCCATCCAGGAGCACAGGTTTGAAATTTCTCTTTAACTCTGTTGCATCCTGGGCTGGATTAATGGCTAGTTGTTTAATTTTTTGTCTCTGTTGTGAGTAAAGTTTTGGTTTTCTAGCTGTGTGTTATTAGTATGCAAGTTATATCTTGGGATCTTGTTGACTTACTTTATTACAGCTAGTACATTTAGATTATTTCTTGCAGTTTTTCCAGACCTACAGTCATGTAATCTGGCAGAATCTATATTGGGCAGTGCTTGATAGAATGGACGTTATAGCTAGACTGCTTAAATTTGCCTCCCAGCTCAACCACTTTCTAACTATAACAATGGAAAATTTATGTAACATCCCTCTGCCTCAGTTTCCTCCTCTATAAAATGGGAATAACAATGGTACCTACTTAAGAGGATTAATGAGGTAAGACATGCGAAGAGCACAGTAGGGTAGATTTCTTTCCTCTGGGTGTATGTTGATTATTTTGGCTTCTGAGATAGGTTCTCACCAATATGTCTTATCCTGCTCCTGTCTTAAAGGGGAATGACTTTGGGGCATTTCCTTTATGTACAAAATTTGTTCTCCATCTTAGAATAGATTCTAAATTTTATTGAGGCAATCATGACTTGACTTTATCCACTTTGAAATTTTAAAATAATAATGAATAATAATAGTATGTGTTCCTCAAAAAGCAGCTAGTACGTGCCAGAGACTGTACTAGGCAATTTACACCCATCTCATTTACTCCTCACAGCAGTGCTTTGAGTTAAATATTTCTCATTTAACAGATGAGCAAGTGGAGAACCAGTGAGTTTAAATAAACTTCTTTAAGAGCATGCAGTTAGAAGGAGAGCTGAGATTCAAGTCTCTTAAGCCTGTTTAATTCCCAAAATTATAGATGTTCTTTCTCCTACCCCCACAATGCCTGCAGAGTTCCAGAGAACTTACTGACTAGATATACCTTCAGATACTACTTTTTTCTTTTTTTTCTTTCTAACTTTTTTTTTTTTTTTTTTTTTTTTTTTTTTTTTTTTTTTTTGCAGTACGCGGGCCTCTCACCGCTGCGGCCTCTCCCGTTGCGGAGCACAGGCTCCGGACGCGCAGGCTCAGCGGTCATGGCTCACGGGCCCAGCCGCTCCGCAGCATGTGGGATCTTCCCGGACCGGGGCACGAACCCATGTCCCCTGCATCGGCAGGTGGACTCTCAACCACTGCGCCACCAGGGAAGCCCAGATACTACTTTTAACCCACCTAATTTCTAGCTTGTGCTTGTGGACTGCCCTGTTTTCTTCATTTGAGTTCTCTTAATCCATTTTTAAAAGGATGTCTTTCCCCCAGACACTAACCTTTTTGGTTTCATCAGCTATGCTTAGCTTTTCTGTTTGTATTTCTTTTCAGAACCTCAGAATATTTGTAATACTCCATACATATTAATTCAGAGCTCCCAGCAGGATATTTACAATTTTTCCATGCTTTCTGTGTATTTTTGTGTATCTTTAATAAAAGTCTACCTTTCTAGTTTTTAATACTTTTTAAATCACACAGGAATTAAAATGTGTTTTCTCTTTAAAATAAAAATAGAAGTAAGCAAAATTCACAGATAAGGCTGAAGGTCTTCAGTGCCTCTTCTATCCCCCACTCCCACTTTTGCGCTAAACCCCACTCCCTAGCCCGGCCAACTACCCTTATGAATTTGTTTCTTTCTAGACCAGCACTGTCCAATAGATTCTCTGTGATGATGGAAATGTTCTAGATCTGCCCTGTCCCATCCAGTAGCTGTTACCTGCAGGCAGCTATTGATCACTTGAAATGTGACTGAGAGAAATGAACTTCCAATTTTATTTAATTTGAAGTAATTTAAATTTAAATGTCCTTATGTGGCTACTGGCTATAATATTGGATAGCACAGTTCTAGACCTTTTCTGTTTACCCATACACAATATGGTGGTGTTTTGTTTGTTGGTGTGTATATATCATAAATGGTCTCATACTGTATGTGTTGGTCTGCAACTTTTTTTTTAATTCAGTGGTGTATCTTGGAGAGCTATCCGTGTTATTACATAAAGATCTAGCTCATTGTACATATTTCTTAATTCCTAATTTTATTGGTAATTTCCTTTTCTAAAGTGGATGTATCAAGTGGTGACATTCTGTGGTAACATTTTCCCCTTCATTATCCTTACTGAGCATTAAGGGTTATGATCATGATAACCCACTGAGAAGAGCTTTGATTTTATTGGGTAACCACCCCATACTTTGGACTCTTGGGCACACTATGATTAGAGGCTTTAAGAACCACATTGTATTTCTTACCACCATTCACATCAGTGACTGTTAACAAAGGGACCAAGTACTCAGGGGCCAATTAACTTCAGAAGACTTGCTGTGGGCTGGCTGAGATTAAGCTGAGATGGTGTTCCCAGCCCTGCACTTGGTAATGGGATCTGTTGCATTGGTTCTTAGACTTTGGTGGACATCGGAATTGCCTAAAGAGCTTCAAAAGCGTGGACCCCGCCCCCTGGAGATTGCTATCAGTGAGCTGAGGCATTTGTGTTTTTAAGACCTACCCCCGCCTCAAAAAAAGTTGGTCCTGTCACACATCCAGTACTTTGGAAAGGGTCTTATGCTAGAGGTCCAGATATCACCTCTGCTATTAACTGTGGCAGTGAGCAACTTAGTTGATCTTTTTGTACCTTGATATTCTCAACTGTGAGAAGAATAATCCTTGCTTTGGTAGCCTCACAGGTTGTTGTGAAAATAAGATGACATATGTAAAATACTTTTTGAAATAAAAAGTTGCAAAGGGACTTACCTGGTGGTCCAGTGGTTAATAGGCCACGCCTCCAATGCAGGGGCACGGGTTCGATCCCTGGTCGGGGAACTAAGATCCCACATGCTGTGTGGTACGGCCAAAATAAATAAATAAATATTTTTTAAAGTTGCAAAATGTTGAAAAAGAATTTAAAAAGTATAAAATTCCTCTTAATGTAACACTGTAGTAGGCACCCTGGTGACGCTAGTGATTGCTTACTCCTAAGTTCTCTAATCATTATGGTTCAGATATGTAAAAACCTCCACAGTCTTTGAGACTCAGCTTTGATGTTCTTATTTTCAACACTTTCTTTACAGCCTCTACTGCATACATCAGTCTTTCTTTAAAAATTGAGTTTGTGAAGTTTTCTATTCTAAAAAGAAACTGGGGCCTTAATAAGTGAAAATGGTATGTTAATTATGTTTGTTTTGGGCATCGATTTGTATAAAGTTTTAATAGTAAAAAAAAAAAGCACAGCTGTGTCGGGAAGCCGAAAGTGCTGTGTCAGATGGGAGTTTTTTCGATCTATTAGGCAAGATGATTTGTTTATCGTCATGCTTTTACTCTGATCTGGGACATTTTGTATCGGCCGTTTTCTAAAATGGCCATAGGGTCTATTTACTAACATACTTTTATCATCATATAATCTGAGCATTGATATTATATTAGTATTATGATTCTTGGCATTGTGCATAACAGCTAATAGAGTTAAATGCTTTAGTCATTTTTTCTGCTGTTTTAGCACTTTATGATCATTATTAGAAAATGTGATAGGTATGTTTTGACACTATCAGTTTGTATAGTGCAGGAAATAAGTTTTAGCACAATCGTCACATTTTCTCCACCACCAAATTACTTAACAATGGAGCAAGAAAATATTCTTCCCAAATATTTATTATTGCCAAGCTTCGTAGCACAGAGGTTTAACTTTTCCAAGAAGTTAACCAATTAACCTTACCTTTACCTTACGGTGTGTGATCCCATAATTTATGTTTGTTTTAGTGGCCTTTTTAAAGATCGTTAGACTCTTAGAGATATATAAGTTGAGAGTACATAAGACTAAAATAAGGATCTGTCTGTTTTTCTCAGGTAAAAGTTGTGGATGGAGCGAGATTTCAGAAAGTGTTTGAGGATGTTGTTTGCACCACAGTTTATTTGAAATGGTTGCTATAATGACCGGTTTTAAACTGTTAGGTAATCTTAAAGGAAGATGAGCTACACGCATGTAAGACTGAAAAGAGGGTTCATTTTCTTTCAGGTGAAGGTTGTGGATGAACGGAGGTACCGGAAAGTGTTTGAAGATATTGTACGCATCATGGACAGAATGGAAAATGACTTCCTTCCTTCCTTAGAACTCAGCCGGAGGGAGGTGAGGAAGCACACACGGCTGCCCATCTGCTGCCCATCGTGGTCGCACAGGGGAAACCATGTAACTAGGAGAAGGCAACACTGCAAAGTCATGAAGACTGTGTGAGCTGAAGGCAGACTGCCTCCACTTTGATCCCAGCACTGCCATCTAGTAGACGTGTGGCCGGGGGCGAGCGTCTTACCCTCTCAGAGCCACAGTTTCCTTTTTTGGGTATAGAGGAGGTTGTGAGGATTACCCGAGTTAATACATGCAAAGCCCTTAAAACAGCGCCGGGCACAAAGTAAGCCCTCAGATGTCAGCTGCTCTTATTTAATATTTCAGAGTTGCTGGCCAATTCATATCTCAGGAACCAGGACCTGGTCATGGGATGCATGCCCTGACCCCAGGTGGGGTTATACTCTTAGGATCCCAGGAACAATCAGAGTAGCCTAGAGAAGTAGCAAGAGCTGCCTGGCTCCTCCTCTGCTGTTGTGAGAGGGGACAGTGGGTAGCTGGCTCGCTTGGCGAGTGCATCCAGCAGTTAATAATGGTTAATAATGACCTCATTCTTTATTCATATTCTCTATGGAATAATCCAACTGACTTTCTTCCCCTACTAGTGATGCATGTTTGTGTCTGTCTGTTATTCCCCAGTTTGTGTTTGAGAATGTGAAGTTTCGGCAACTACAAAAGGAGAAGTTCCAGATCAGCAACAATGGACAGGTTCCCTGCCATTTTTCTTTCATCCCTAAGCTTAATGACAGCCAGTACTGCAAGCCATGGCTTCGGGCTGAACCTTGTGAGGGCTACTTGGAGCCAAGTGAGTTTTCCCTTTACCATTGTCTCTGCTCGCGATGTACCATCCCCTCATGACTGCCATCCCCTCCCTTTGATTAACTTCTTGTTTTCTAACCATACGTCTCTCACCTCCACTGTCGTTGTATTGGGGCTCCTCCCTCTTTCGTGTGTCCCATCTCTCCTTCATCACTTAATGATTTTTTTAGAGGGCACTTCTTCTGTTGGTTCTCATCCCCTTTTTGCTTTTCCACTGGAAGTTTCTGTTATCATGTACCATCTCTTACATTTCAGATGAGACTGTGGACATTTCCCTTGATGTGTATGTCAGCAAAGACTCTGTGACCATCCTGAACTCAGGGGAAGATAAGATTGAAGATATTCTTGTCCTTCACCTGGATCGAGGCAAAGATTACTTCTTGACCATCAGTGGAAATTACTTCCCAAGTTGTTTTGGTACATCCTTAGAGGCTTTGTGCCGAATGAAAAGACCAATCCGAGAAGTTCCTGTTACCAAACTCATAGACTTGGTAAGAGGCATCCTAAGACATGCATCTCCTTTAGATAGAATTTTCGCAGTGCTTAACTGATGTCCTCCTTCTCTCTGTGCTTCCTCTTTTGTCAGGGCTGGCAGGGGAAGTGGGGGGTGGATGGCAAGTGATAAATAAGAATAAGAATGTCACTTTAACACGCCTTTCATTGGATTAAGCCTAAAAGGAAAGAGGAGAAGGTAATATGTAATTGGCTCTTGTCAGGAATATGAGATAATGCGAAGTTCACTGAATTAGATTAAAGCCTCCCTTCTCAAAGATTTATAACTTTGAGATTTAAAGATATGCTTACTTGTTATGCTCTTCATACTTTCAAGTCATTTTTGTATAAATTAGCATGTATGTGAGGTCCAGTAACGGGGTGGGGGGGTGTGGTATTATCCTCATTAAATATATGAGAAAACTGAGGCACAGAGATAATAACTTGCCCAAAGTGGAATAAATTAGTGACAAATCTGTCGCCCAGATTTTCTGACTTCCAGTCCAGAGCCCCTCACTATATCATCATATCTAATCCAAGTCAGACTCAGCTGCTTGTTGGAGCCCAGGCCATAAGTGAACCTCAGAGTACCTGCCTCAGAACCCCCAGGGGTCCTTACACAAGTGCAGGCCCCTCCCCCCGCTCACCTCTGGCAACGGAATCAGAATCTCAGGGTGCAAGACCTGGAGATCTGCATTTTATCAGCATCCTGGATGATTATAATATGCACTGAAGTTTGATACAAGTTTAATGTGACTCACTCAAGAAAAGAAAGGAGGAGGATTTCTCTTCTCCGACACCAAGCTGTAATATCAATGTCCTTATGGAGGAAATGCTTATTATCTTCAGGAACGAAAATTAATTTAGTAACAAGTTCATTCTGTTAAGAACCTTTCTTCTAAGTGAAAATATTGTTGGATTTGTGTGCAGACCTCTTTGGGCTATGAAAGTATACTCTTGGTCTTTTACCAAAGAAAATTAGATGGCGTGACAGCCCTATGTTATCATTACCATTAGTATTCACATTGATCCTTTTGGCCTAGCCGAAGCAGTGATTGTATCATCTAGCGGGGAGGGCTAGACCGGCGGGCAGGCTGCTGGCTTGTCAGAGTGTGATCTGTTCTGTTGCCATGGAATTGTTTTAGCGATGACTCAGATGGCAGATTAAAACCCTTGAGTTCAGTCCCAGCATTCTTTCTTGGAATTATGCTTGTTTCCCTAGAGCCCTCATGACTGAGTGTATTAGCCCTGGTTGAGAGACAACCATTTGTTTTTCAGAAATTCATATCCTGACATTCTGTTATTTTTCATGATACTTAATTTTTCTTCTACCACCGTATTCCTATCTTTTGAATGTATTATTTCACCTTTTAGAATATGTTCTAAATGAAGTAGTCTCCCTTTCTTTTCCCTACCCCTTGCCTCCATCCCAGACACCATTTCCCAGCTTTCTTTTTCCCAACTTTTATTATGAAAATGGCAAATGTGCAGAAGAATTGAAAGAACAGTACAGTGAACAACACCCACATGCCTTATACACATATACTGACATATACTTTTCTTTTTTGCTATACCATTTGAAATTAAGTGGTGATGTGTCACTTCACCAGTGAATACTTTGGCCTGCCTCTCTTAAGAAAAAGAACAACTTCTATATCCGCACAGTGCCATTATGACACCTAAGAAAACTAGCTACTCGGTATTCAGATTTCTCCAGTTGTCCCAATAATTTCTTTCATAGCTTTTGTAAAGCCAAGATCCGATCTGGGTTCATGCAGTACATTTGGTGAGGTCTCTGCAGTCTCTTTTAGAGTAGAACAGTTCTTTCCATTTTTCTTTAATGACTTTGCCTTTTAAGAGTCCAGGGCAATTGTCCAGTCAGGGGTCTGACATTTCTTAAATTTGTCTGATTGTTTCCTCTTGGTAATTTTTAAACCTGTCTTTTTGTACTCCCTCCTCCCACCTTATTTCCTATAAACTGGAACTATTTGGTCAGAGTTGGCAGACGCATTATACTACCCTTTACTGCAATTGTCCCATATTAATTAAAGTGACAAGAAGGAGACTCAGCCAGCATTAAAAATGTTTATTTTATTTAAAATATTATCAAGTAATTCAACCACATTTGACCATGAATAGGAAGTAGTCAAAATCTTTAGTGGAGTTAATGGCTCTATAGGAAGCCTTTTTTCTTCTTGTGCATACATGATTCAAAGTTTTAAAAAATAGAACCCAGATCATTTTTCATTACAAAATTGCTGAGTTCTTCTTAAATTGTATGTGTGTGGTCACCATTTATTCTGTTAAAGCGTTTATTTTGTAGGATTTAGGGTTCTGATTCTTTTCACAGCCTGTTGCATTTAATAAATTCCTGGATCTCATTGATGAGGAAATTATCCATATTAGTGTGGGGCGGTAAACAAGGAATCTAAGATTATCTGTACCCCATTTGTAATACCTTCCCACTGTGTTTTGGCTTGATTTTGACCTTCTGAAATGCTTTCTTAGGTTTGTTTATTCATGCTTGTTCCAAGACCCAAGATGATATTTCAAATCCCGTGAGACAAGACTATTAATAATGATACCTGTTGTCCTTTTTTGTATTATTTACTCTAAAATTTGAGTGAAACCGAAAATGAGTTCAGTGCCTGTGTTGACTCTCCCTGTACTGTTTTCACAAAGACTCTTGTGCCACATGCTCTTCCCCCCAAATGCAGAATAAAGTAACTGGCATGAGTCCTTTTCATTCTTCCTGATAGTGACTTTGCCGCTACTAGAACTGTTGGGATTAGCACAGGTGGCAAACAGAGGAGAATCTGTTTGTAATTATCTTTATTCTTTTCCAGAATTAAGATAGATTTTTCTGGTTTATTAATTAGCATATTAAGTAGCATATAATCGTCAGTATTTATTCATTATACATCGGATGCAAAATATTATGGAGTTTATGTGGGTTCTTATAATTTAAGAAAGTTTACTTGTATGCACAATACGGCTAAATTCTAAATCGAGGTTAGTAGGGAGTTTGGTTACAGATAATCTAAACATTAACTACCTTTATTGGCTCATGTCCAGTGTGTTTAGTAAGTCAATATTTTGGAAAGTCACTTAGAATGAGAGTTGTGGAGCTTGTAATTTGTATCAACAATAGATTCCTTTCCTGTGCTGTTTACTCAAGCCCTTATATGCTATAAAAGCTTATTGATTGACCAGCTAATCTCTGTGAAAATCAGTCTCAGATTCAGCCTGTTTTGGTGTGTGAAGCTGGTTAAGTAGGGTGGGAGCAGTGGATAGAGAGTCTTTTTTTTTAATATTTACATGTTATTACTCTGTTTTATGTTTTTGGTTTTTTTTTTTTTTTTTTTTTTTTTTTTTTTTATTTTTTTATGTTTTTTTTTTTTTTTTTTTTTTTGGTTTTTTTTTTTTTTTGTTTTTTTGTTTTTTTTTTTTTTTGCGGTACATGGGCCTCTCACTGTTGTGACCTCTCCCATTGCGGAGCACAGGCTCCGGACGCGCAGGCTCAGCGGCCATGGCTCACGGGCCCAGCTGCTCCGCGGCATGTGGGATCTTCCCGGACCGGGGCACGAACCCGTATCCCCTGCATCGGCAGGCAGACTCTCAACCACTGCGCCACCAGGGAAGCCCAGTTTTATGTTATTTTTTAAACTTATTTTATTATATTTTATTTTTGGCTGCATTGGGTCTTCATTGCTGCACACGGGCTTTCTCTAGTTGTGGTGACCGGGGGCTACTCTTCGTTGCAGTGCACAGGCTTCTCACTGCAGTGGCTTCTCTTGTGGAGCACGGGCTCTAGGCGTGTGGGCTTCAGTAGTCGCGGTGCATGGACTCAGTAGTTGCGGCGTGCGGGCTGTAGGGTGCGCAGGCTTCAGTAGTTGTGGCGCGCAGGCCCAGTAGTTGTGGCTCGTGAGCTTTAGAGCGCAGGCTCTGTAGTTGTGGCACATGGGCTTAGTTGCTCCGTGGCATATAGGATCTTCCTGGACCAGGGATCGAACCTGTGTCCCCTGCGTTGGCAGGTGTATTCTTAACCACTGCGCCACCAGGAAAGTCCCTTTTTTTCTTTTTAAATTAACACTTTTGCTCTTTTTTTTTTTTTAGTATTTATTTATTTATTTTGGCTGCACCGGGTCTTAGTTGTGGCACGTGGGATCTTCACTTGCGGCATGTGGGCTTCTTAGTTGTGGCATGCAGGCGGGATCTAATTCCCTGTCCAGGGATCGAACCTAGGCCCCCTGCATTGGGGGTGTGGAGTCTTACCCACTGGACCACCAGGGAAGTCCCGGGGGATAGAGAGTCTTAAAGTCAACAGATGAGTTTATACTGGAGCCAGAGGGCATCTAGATCCACCGGAAGTCTTTAATGAGTTGTATGTGGCTGTAAATGGACATATTTGGAGGAACATTCTGGTTTGCATGTAGACTGGACTAGTAGAGAGGAGGCCAGGCTTGAACCCACCAGTTAAAGGTTTGGCTTGTAAATGCAGAGGTGAAAAAAGTTGAGGGTTGGGGGAATCAGCTGTATTTGCTTGGGGACATGTCTATTAGGAGAACAATATCAAAAATTTGAAATAACACGAATAACAACTTGGTGATTAATTTGTTCCCAGTGATCTCTCCAAGTAGGTGTTTACTTTGTCTTACTGATCTAACAACCCATTTCTTATCCTGTTAAGTGTATGGTTTGTGTTTCTTTTTATATTTCACATGAATGAATCCTTTCTAGAACTTCAGTATCCATTCAGTTTTCTGCTTTTTATTTTTAAATTTGAATCTGCCTCTAAATGACTCGTTTTACATGATTTTAGCTGCATTTACTACTGGGAAAATTCCTCTAAGGGTGAATGCTGGGATGAAGAATGATTTGCAGTGCATTTGTAGTATGCCAGTGTTGCCCCGCTGGGGACTCCTGAACGCTTTTCCCTTTTTTAATGTGATCAACACGTAGCCTTTTGCAGAAAGTGGGCAAGTCAGTTGAACTAAGTGATTAGCAGCAACCTTAGGACTCCCTTAAGAGAATGTTCTTTATTAGTGGGAGCTAAGTGGTGTTTCTATTTTCAGAGTTGAACCTAGACTTGAAATAAATATAATTTACACCTACTTTATGCCTGAAGTCAGAGAAATAAACTCTCAGTGTAAATCTGCTGCCCCTCCACCAGTATCAAAGTCCTTTTGATTTCAGAGTTTTCTCTTGTATCCATTCATTTTTTAAAATAATTTTTTATTATATTATTTTTAATTGTATTTATTTTATTTTTGTCTGCGTTGGGTCTTCATTGCTGCACGTGGGCTTCCTCTAGTTGCAGCAAGCAGGGGGCTACTCTTCATTGCGGTGCACGAGCTTCTCATTGCGGTGGCTTCTCTTGCAGCGGA
>NW_020174697.1:315436-345126 GCF_003031525.2 Neophocaena asiaeorientalis asiaeorientalis
TATATTATTTTTAATTGTATTTATTTTATTTTTGTCTGCGTTGGGTCTTCATTGCTGCACGTGGGCTTCCTCTAGTTGCAGCAAGCAGGGGGCTACTCTTAATTGCGGTGCACGAGCTTCTCATTGCGGTGGCTTCTCTTGCAGCGGAGCATAGGCCCTCGGCATGCAGGCTTCAGTAGTTGTGGCTCGCAGGCTCTAGAGTGCAGGCTCAGTAGTTGTGGTGCACAACTTAGTTGAGGGCTTAGTTGCTCTGCGGCATGTGGGATCTTCCTGGACCAGGGCTCGAACCCGTGTCTCTCCTGCATTGGCAGGCAGATTCTTAACCACTGCACCACCAGGGAAGCCCCATTCATTTTTTAAAAAAATATTGTGTTCCCATTATTAGTTGAGGTGCTTGCTCTCTCCTGCTTGACCTACCTCGATAGCCTTTTAACGATTCCCTTCACCTCTATTTCTCTAGCCTTCTCTTTTCCCTCTTCAGGGCTGTCAGACTGATCTTTCTGTAATACAGTTTTGGGGCCTATCGCTTCCTTGCTTAAAGTTAGGCATGCGGCTCCCCCATGCCTGCTGAATACGATCCAAATTGCTTTACCTGTCATTCAAGGTCCAGCAAAGTCTGACTTCAACACACCTTTTTAGGTTTATTTCCTACTATTTTTCTCATTATACCCTCCTGCTCCCCACGAACCAGATGACTAACTCTTCCCTAATCTCACCTTGTGATTTACCTTCTCTGCAACTTTGTTTATTTCTGTCCCG
The DNA here is from genome assembly GCF_003031525.2 of Neophocaena asiaeorientalis asiaeorientalis. Taxonomy (NCBI): domain Eukaryota; kingdom Metazoa; phylum Chordata; class Mammalia; order Artiodactyla; family Phocoenidae; genus Neophocaena; species Neophocaena asiaeorientalis. Next base: position 316,196 of record NW_020174697.1, read on the forward strand.
TCCCACTTGTAATGTCCCCACCCCATTTCTGCCATTTTAACTCCTGTGAATCTTTCAAGGGCTAGTTAGGTTACATCACCATTGTGAAAAAGTCCCCTGACAGCCCCAGTTGAAAGCCATCTCTCTTTCCTTTGAACCCCTGGTCTTTTGTTTGTTTGTTTTAACCATTTATTGAGAACTCATATTGGTGAATTACAGTAGTGCCAGGCCATAAATTCTGGGAATCCTTACCCCAATTCAGTTGTAAACCCGAGTCAGGGACCGTGTCTTTCCCCTCACTGTAGCCTCACTTTTCATACCCGCCCTACCCCTCAAAGACATTTAGCTCAATGCCTTGCACTGGTAGGTAGTCAATGCCCGAAGAAAACCTTTTGGAGGGCTTGGTTTGACAGGTTAGTATATAAAAACTCTCCTGGTTTTACTCATCATATCATGTGGCACATATTCATAGGAGGGAAAATAGAGAAGTCTGTCAGACAAGCAGAGTCTCTCTTTGTTAATAAGTAGTTCTAAATTTTAAAAAAGGTTATGCTCCAGAATTTAGTTAAATTAGATGTTTGGCACTCGGAATTAACTTCCACATTAAGAAGTGTTATAATTACAATACTATGAATATTGTATACTTTTTAAAGCACTGTTACTCTGATTATTTTTATTTCATTCTATATATGGTATTTAAAAGTCTAGGTAAACCTATAAGAGCATGTTTAATTCATAATGTATCTAATAATACTAAAAACCCTACCCAGCATATATAACAGTCATTTGGGACAAATACATTCAGCATTACTACTTGGAGTATCAGGGAACACATATTTCCCTACCTCCAACCTCCTGCACATCTGTGAAGGTAAGATCAGGATTTTTCCTTTTACTCTCAGACCGAGACGTGGGATTTATATCCAAGTTCTTGGCAGCCCATGGCGGGGTTGGAAGTTGCTGGGGGGTGCAGGGAACTTTGAGAGACCAGGCCTGCTGCTGGCATACTGTGTCACCACTGCCCCACACCCCCTGTGTTTTAGACTGCTTCCGTGTCCCTGTGAGGTAAGTGTTATTATCCCTGTTACGGAGATGAAGAAACTGGGGCTCTATGAAGTTTACTAACTTGCCTGCAGTCTGTACAAAATAATAAGAGGTAGCATGAAGATTTGTACCCAGGACTGTCTGACACCCATGCCTGTACTCTTTCCACTAACCCTGCTGCCTTATAACTGTCTTTAGCCTGCTGGGAGTAGAATACATTCTCCAAGCTTTCCCCTGCCTCTCTGTCTAAGAAGCAGTCAGTTTATCCTTTTCAAGTTATCTAAGGGAGCATAGTGGTAATGACTGTGGAGTCAGTCAGACCTGAGTTCTAATCCTGATTCTGCCAGTTAATACCTAATAGTGTGACTGTGGGCAAATGATTTAATCTCCCAGAGCCTCAGTTTCCTCATCTGTAAAACGGGAATAATAGCTACTTTGTGCATATGTGCAGACTAAATGACATTGTATAAGAGCCCATTGCAGTTACTGCTACATGGCAGATGCCTCCTAAGTGGTGGCAGTAGTTACTGTCGCTGTTGTCATTGTTACATTGTAATAATAGCACAAAAGACAGAGGCGATTAAAAAAGTACCTTTTTCCCTCTCGCCTGCTTCTCTTTTTTCTCTTATACTCTATAGGAAAACCCAGTAGGGGATAATGATGGATCTTATGGTCCACAAAGGTCTGAAATGAAATGAATTTGCATTTCAGAGGGACTTCCATATTTGAGGACTTTAGGGGCCCTTGAGGAGGGGAGAGGGTACCGGGCGATGGAAAGGAGTGTGAGATACTGCTTGGGAGGCTAGCTATGGTGGTGAGAGGCATGGCAGTGGAGAGGAGAGAAACTTACCATCTCCTGAATGGCCGCTGTCGGGCTCACAGCCAAATTCTTCCACTGAAGTGGCGTCAGGGTGAGCGAGGTGCCACACAGCATAGCGGCAGGGCCTGCCTCCAGGCAGCACAGGAAAAGGAAATATCAGTGGGTGTCTGGCTGGCTCAGCTGGCAGCTGCCAAAAGACACAAAAGTCTAGGACTGGACATGTATGTTTCTTGACCGATAGTCTCAATATACTGCACAAAATTTGAATACGCATGATAGAGAACTTTGCATATGAGAATGCGTTCCATTTTCAACAATCATGATTTATTTGAAGAATTTAAAATGTATCTAGTGAGGTAGTGCATTCTAATAATACTGATCTGTTTCTAATTCTGTAAATTAATTCTAATCATTTTCTATCTGTCAATGACTTTCTTTTCCTGCTCTGCTCTCAGGAAGAAGACAGCTTCCTAGAAAAGGTAATGCAATCCATTGGCGGTTATGTGTTTCCCTGTGCTTGATTAACATTTAGCCATGGTCCCTGGAATTTATCCCGAGGCTTTCCCATATCAGACACCTCTGACTCCATGAGAATCCCCCAAAGTCCTGCCAGCTGTCTTTAAGTGTGTCTGAAGTACAGGACAGATATTTATTTTACTGCACCAGTCAAGTCATTGAGACCCAGTACATAAAAGCAATAGGACTCAAGGTTTCAGATTTGTATTTTTGAAATAAGAAGTAACTAAAGAGCTGTCTTGAGGTATGTGAAAGCTTGTGAGATGGAGGAGGGTACCGTTTGCCATTTTCCATTTCCAATGATAGTAAAAGCAGAAATGAATTTCTGTTGCATTAAGCGTGATTTGGGGGAAGTGATAATAGTGATTAATTACTGAAAGAATACACAGGTACGATCAAGAAACAGATCATAGACTAGAATCCTAGAGGTGAATGAGATCATAAGGGATCGTCTGGTAGAGCTGCCTGCCTTCAGACAGGGTAAGGTGTCTTCTCCATTTCTAATAGACAACCAAGGCCCAAGAAGGTTAAAAACCTCGCTGAAGTTATACTGCTCCTGACGTCAGGGGTATGGGGCAGAGGGAACTAGAACCTGGGTCTTCTGAATACCCAGTGAAGGAACCGAGTGAACGCTCCTTCTGCGGTGCTTTGCCACCTCCCCATCTTCAAGCTGGAGGGTGCCTGGCTCCACACAGGGCCATCCGGTAGAGAAACGTGGGCTTGAAAAACATTCTTAAAGTACTTTCACACAGTGTCTAATGTGACCTCCCCATCTGGTGGAGTTTAATGCAGTTTGTTGGTGGAGATGGTGTACTGTTTTTGTGCTTCAGTTAATAGCACTAACGTTACAGAGTGTGAGCTTACCAGGCACTAAATGTGTCCCATTGAAAGAAGAAGACAAAGCATGCCTGGTTTCCCTTTGAAAATTAGAGTTCAGGATAATTTGTGGACTTTTTGAAAAAAGTATTGTTTCTTGTGCATAATCTTTCTCGAGACTTCAGAGATACAAGTATGACATTTCATATTATCACACATGAATTTGAAAATGGATAATGGATGGTGTATATAACCTACTGGCATTTTATTAACCTTTTGAAACCACTAAGGATTGAGATGGCTCTGCTTCCCAGCCCTTCCCTGTTAATAGCAGGCCATGTGTCTTTTCATCTTGAACAGTGCCTTGTGTTGCCTTAATGCCTTAGTACAGGAAGAGTGCTAATTGGATGTCAGATTTTTTTTAAAATACATGAATCAGTGCTGAATAATTTATATATGGTAACTTTGAAGGTGTCTGCTAAGGAATCTGTACGTGTGTTGCACTTGGTCCAGAAAATGAGCAGAGTGCATTATGGACAGTGTTTTGGCTCAGATATCATCTAGATGCCTGGATTTAATACTTGCAACTGGAAAGAAGTTAGTGGGTGAGCCACTGATAGAAGGTCTGGCAACTGTAGGAAACGTGAATATCAAATGATAGATTCCCAGGGAAAGAAAGAAAGGAAGCGAAACGAATGTGAAGAAGATAGATTTTAAATGATAACCAACTGTCATGCTGCCTTCTCTTCCTTATTCCCTTAGAAAGGCGCACAGTGGCTTTAAAAGGTCACCAGTGTGTATTGAAGAACAGAACGTCAAGAAGAACCCTCTGCTCTGTTCTAGTGCACACACTATCTGGAAGTAATGAAATGCTTCTCTTCTTTCCCTTAAAGTGACATGGCTAAATAAGGGTTGTGGATCAAATTTACAGCATTTCCTAAATTTGAACATATATATGACCTTAAGCCGGAGGTGTAGAAGGGGGAAGATGCCAAAAGTTGGTCACCATTTTCTCCACTAGATTTTTTTATGAAGGCTGCCTTCAGATGCCTTTTAAGCTATTTCAGATATCTTTTCGGTATAATTTATATTTGACTATATAAACATAAGATAATTGAATTTATCCCCCATTTTCAAGTTCAGATTTAGTTACTGATCTAATTTAGGTCACTTCTGGGTTTTCCTCTGAGATTCTTTCAGGAGAATCTAACATAGGGTAGAAAGTTAGGTGAAAGGAGTCAAAGCCCCAAGAATTCTTTGCTGAGCTACTACTATAAAGAATAACTTCTGGACTCAGAGCCTAGACTTTTCATGGTATTTCTGGCTCTTGGTATGCTGTATTCAGTTTACTATTTTTGTATCTTAAGACTTTGAGTTTTAGTGCCTTAAGATTAGACCTTCTGGGCTTCCCTGGTGGCGCAGTGGTTGAGAGTCCGCCTGCCGATGCAGGGGACACGGGTTCGTGCCCCGGTCCGGGAAGATCCCACATGCCGCGTAGCGGCTGGGCCCGTGAGCCATGACCGCTGAGCCTGCGCGTCCGGAGCCTGTGCTCCGCAACGGGAGAGGCCGCAGCGGTGAGAGGCCCGCGTACTGCAAAAAAAAAAAAAATTAGACCTTCTATCAAGCCTGAAATATTCATATATGTAGGTCTAATGTGAATTGTCTTTCATTCCTGAGGACCAGAGAACGTCATTTAAATCAACAATGCAAGCTGTGATATTTGTGGTAAGACCTGAAAGAAGAATAAGTTAAAAGTCAACAACAACAACAACAAAAAGTCAACAAAAACCTAAGTAGATGCTGCTGTCTCAAAGCGCTCTGTTGACAGTTGTGTTGTAATGGTCCATGAGTCTCCGGTGGTGTGTGGGCTCTACCGTGACTGTATTGCTGGTTCTCAGTGTCACCCTTGAAAGGATTTACAGCACACAATGCATGCACGTGATAAACATAATAAACCCAAGTGGAATGCTTAACGGTTAAGTGAAGCATCTAGAAAAGGAGATCATTTAACTGTGGGAATCCGTATCAAGTGCCTGCTGGCCAGGAGTGTCCCAGTGAGAAAAAATGAAAAGTCTTAAGAGGTGAAGATCAGATCATACCCACATAAGCAGAATTTGAGGGAGATTGTTACACATAGAAATTTTCATTGAGACCCTTTTGATTCTCACCCCTTTTTATCTATTAGGAGAAATCCCTGCTGCAGATGGTTCCCTTGGATGAAGGTGCCAGTGAGAAACCTCTTAAGGTCCCCAAGGAGATCTGGCTCCTGGTAGATCACTTATTCAGACACGCCTGTCACCAGGTGAGTGAGAGTGGGCCTGCCCTGCAACTTTGGAAGGTGTGTGAGTCCAGTGGGAAATGATAATACCTCACGTCAGTATATACAGTGCTTTTAACTTTCCCAAGCCACCTCCACAGAGCAGCACCGTCATATCAGATTGCCTGGGCAGATGGAAGTGTCCCCGTTTACAGATGTGAGAGCTGAAGCATGCAAGCTAGGTGATTTACCTAAGACCACGGCATAAGAGTAATGGCGGAGCAGGGCCGAACTCCTCCCCTGTCTCCTGGCTACACATGCTTTCCCCTGGACTGCTGAGCACCTGAATCTGTAACGCCTGTTTTAGCTGTCATGGAAGCATTGCAGATTTCAAAGTCCAAAGCAAACTTCAAGCCCATTTCTTTAATTTGGTCCTCACTTTTCAATCCTATCTAAAATACCTGCCACCCCTAACCCATTCTTCCAAAAAAGAAAATGGGATTAAATTGAAAGATAATGTTGTCTTACCTATGGAAAAGTGAAGAACTTGAAGGCAGGGTTTGGTATGGACATGCCCTTTTACTCCTACCCTAGCATTCTGTGTATTGGTATTTGAATGTGGTTCCGTGTTTGGATTCTGCCTTCTACTTGTCAGGAGGCTAGAAGTGGGAACACCTGGTCTCCCCATGGAGTCCTCTAGTCCCCTGCCATATCAGGTACAGGCTGAAACCTCTGAAGATAATTTTCTAGTTTGAAATAAAATTTCAGACGGATTATAGAGATGATAAAGGGAAAAGGGGCCATTGTCACACCTTTTATATATTAGGAACATATTCGTGTTCCTAATCACGAATATGCACCTCACCCTGCCCTTTGCTTCCTGCTGCTCCCCTGATCCCTGCGTGATCGTCAGAACCTTAGTGCTGATCATTTTGCTGTGTTCCATTCATTGTGACCTCTTTGGTAGGAGGACCTGTTCCAAACCCCTGGAATGCAGGAGGAGTTACAGCAGATCATTGATTGTCTGGATACCAGCATTCCCAAGACAATCCGTATCCTTTTCGACAAAGGCTTGGGAAGCTGGATGTGTACTTGCCCAAACTCTTCTTCCCACCTACATTTGATTTTTTTTTCCATCTTTATTTTCTTTGTAGCTGTCTTTTATTATAAGGTAATCATTGACTATACAGTTAATTCCTCTCAGGAACTTTCGACCTCTCTCCTTATCAGACTCTTACTAAAAGGAATCAAGGGTTAGATAATGGCGACTTTTAATTAGCATGGGACATAGGACCCACAGCCATGGGGCTGTTCTGCTTTAAGCCAATGATCACTCCTGTCACCAGGACAGGGAGGAGGATGGGAAACGGTGGTGACTAGTTTCCAGTGTGAACTGTCATTCTACAGGCCACATTCCCTTGACTTTCAAGTTGGGCCAAACCTCCCAAGAGTCTTTGATCAATTCTGTAACAACTCAGCTGCAGCATACCTGGACCAATAAAATATCAAACCCCAATTAGGATAAGGGTGCTCTGAATAAGAGGAAGGAAACCATCCCTGAGGGAGCTTGAGGAAGGGGGAAAATCGGGTCTAAGTGTGGCCTTTTCCTTGGAGCCTCTTTCCCTTGACGGGAGCCAATCCAGCTGGCAGTAATCACTCAGTGGCTGAGGCGCTGCTCATTTTCCTGGAAGCCCTGCCAGAGCCTGTCATCTGTTATGAGCTCTATCAGCGATGCCTCGACTCCGCTCAGGATCCCCGGATCTGCCGACAGGTGAATTTTATTGCTCTGAGAGTGTGTTTGAGGCATGTTCCCCCACAGAGAAATCATTGATTTTTACCAAACCAGCTGGGCATCCAGCTATGGATAGGATGGGTCTGGATCTGTTGTTCATGGCAGGGCACCAGCATTGAGAGTTGGGACCCTTAAATTTTAGGTTGTGTTATTTCCTATTATATTTGCCACCCTTTTCCAGTTGACCTATTGAGTAGGGTGGATACCTCTACTCTGGGGTAAGATTAGTGAAACAGATCGTACATGGGATTCTGGATGACATGCCCAGGAAGGTGGGTGACACTTGTGAGCCTTTCTTTTTGTCTTCTTGGTGTTTGTTTTTAACCTTGAAATGATTTTGATGCACAATAGCTGAGAATACCTCTGAATCAGACTAGTGAGTATCGGGAGGTGCTGCCACCCATGCTCAATGGCATTGCAGAGAAAACCACAGCCACCTGCCTAGGGAGATGGGAAAAGACCAGGCTAACACCCGTCTGCTCCTGAGGCAGGGCGTGCATGCGAATGTGTGATAACTGCGTGACCTGCTTATTGAGTGGACAGGGGCCAAACAGGATGAGCATTCTGCCTCAGGAGTTATCATTTGACAGGTACTATATTGGTCATGAGTAAATAAAGGAGGAGTCCTGTAAGGGTTGGATTATAAACTACTTTTATGGCAGCTGTGAGCTCTTCTTACTCCCTTCTTCCACCTGTTATCCTCACTGCCCACCCCCTTTTTTAAAAAACAGGTGATTTCCCAGCTTCCAGGATGCCATAGAAATGTTTTTCGTTACTTGATGGCATTCCTTCGAGAACTGTTAAAATTCACTGAGTACAACAACGTCAGCGCCAACATGATCGGTAAGAGCACTTCCTAAGAATGGCCACACGGGGGCGTTGGTCAGGACGGTCGGTGTACGGTGCACACGTGTATCCCCTCCCTAGTGTCCAGGCCTGCGGCAGTCACTTCCTCCCACTGACCTCATCCCCTGGCCCCCCAGCCCCCATCCCTGAGGCTTCGCTTAGGTTGTGTCTGACCAAGGGTTTTCCCCTTTTCTTTCTCTTGCCCTCTAGCTACTCTCTTCACTAGCCTCCTCCTAAGGCCTCCACCCAACCTTATGGCAAGACAGACTCCAAGTGACCGCCAGCGTGCTACCCAGTTCCTTCTGAGTTTTCTGCTTGGGAGTGATGAAGACTAATAATAAACCTTTTCCTCTTACTACTCTACGAGATTCTAGAGGCGGAAGATCTTGGGCACCAAGTATTTCAGAATGATTTGAAAAGATATGCCACAGGAAGGGTCTGTTGCAGAATTTGGAGGCTGTTGGCATGAAAAAGTTCTGTTTCTAGTGCGAAAGGAAGCGAGTTTCCTAATCCCTCCCTTACCATACCCTACGCAGCAAGATACTTTTAGACTTATATTGCCAAGCCAAAGTTACCATATTTTGGTGTTTTTCTGTTCTCTCTTTGTAAGGCAAAGAAATCTGTATTTACACTCCTTTACCTGGGGATGTGTTTGTTGCCCTCCTGCCCAGCTGTCGTGATTGTCCTTAGCACCTGAGGCCTAAACTCTGAGATGTTCCCATTCTAGGCCTACAAGCACTACTTGCTGTAGCTCAGACTTGTCTGTAGTCCTTCGTCTAAAGCACTTTGGCCCCACCCCCTCCCCGTATCACCCCCTTTGCTCCCTACTCTGCTAATACTATCATGTCAAAAGAAGTCTGGGTGAAGCTTAGTGACTCCTTGGGTGTCTCCAAAAGTGAGTTAACCATCTCCATGTGGTTGTTACATGCATTTGTGCATCTCTACTACAATGGCATCTGTACATTTCTCTAACATTGGCCTATTATGGATCTGCAATGGGTGGAACCATATTCTCTTGTCTCAGACCACACTAAGTAGCAGAATGTTAGGGACTGTTAGAGATGACATCTCATTGATGTGAGAGAATCACAGTCAGAGTGGAAGCACTTTGAGTGTTTCAAGAGTGAGAATATTCATGCTCAACAGGTCCTGCTTCCTACCATCCATTTTGGTTCTTATTCAAATTTTACATGTGAACCAATCCAGGGTGTCTGTGGGGCCCATCCCCCACTTAGAAATCCACCTCCAGAGCAACACTTGTACCACAGTCAAAAAGAGAGGCTGCACCTCAAGTGGGCCTCTCTGTAGAAACTGCTCCTTCCCCCAGCAGGGGCATTGAGGATAACCCTTAGAACCCCCCTCTCCGGTCTTCTGAAGTACCAGGGGCAGATGTCACCCACTCCCTCATCAGGACTGATTCTGGGCTCTACAACCAGCTGCCCTTAGCTCCCAGTCACCTTCTCCAGTGCTGTGTAAAAGAGACTGTGCAGTAGGATGAACCAAGCACCTTCTCTCCCGCCCAAGACAACCTTCTGAGCTTGTCATTTACTCAAGCTCCTGCGGGGCAGCCCTTTTTTAAAAAAACTAATCTGTGTTGGTTGGCAAACCAGCCACCAGCCACTGACTGTAAAACTGCCTGATGCAGTTAGCTTCCTCCTGGTTTTCTTTCATTAAAACCACCCTGAGTTGACTCATTGTCACATGTTCACATGAAATCCCAGGAGCCTCATGTATAGGCTCTGTGTGTGGTCTTGGGCATTGACTCTTCTAGAGCATCAAAGGAGAGAGCTGCGGAAGCACCGCCATGAGTGGTTCTCCAATTCCCCCATGTCTTATGTGTTGAGTCCTTTGGGGGAAGAAAAGGTATGTATCCTGTGATATTCTGGCTAAAGCCTCTCCTGATTGGGAATTACAGAAGTAGGAGTCAAGTTATTGGTTGCCAAATAGCTGCAGATCTGTTAGGCCAGGGGCTGGGTGTTGAACTTAGTTAATGGCAGACTGAGCAGAAGAACAGTGTTGTCATCTCCACTAGTCCAGAAAGGGATCGCTGGAGAGGCAGATGATAGAAGCAGGGGCAGGGTCGTAACACAAAGGGAAATGCCTGTCCTAGACACATTTCCCAGTCTCCTGCCACCTGGGGCCTTCAGGTGGTCAGGGATGTGGTTAGTGGGGCTGTGTGCGGCATCCGGCTCACTCTCCAGAAGGCAGATGCGCTCAGTTGCTTTACTGCCTCAACCTTCCTTCCAGCTCTGGTCCTGGGATGTACACAGGGTTGAGGGTCTTAGACAATCTCTAGGGAGGGGGGACAAGAAATAGAGCAGACATAAGAAATCTGCTTCCCTGCTGTGCCTACTCCAGCCCCACCCTCTAACTCCTGAGTACCTCTCATGTACTATTTCCTAGCGCCTCTGAAGTAAGGAGTTTAGATCCAGCTGGTAGGGAAGGACTCTGAATCTATCGTTTTTAGGGAAGAAGCAGTTCAACCCCACGTGGTGATGTTGCTATTAGTCTCCCTTTCACTGTTTCCTGATTCTTATTCTGTAATTGTTTGTTGTATTTCCCCCAAATGTCTTGGTCACTAGGCAAAGCTGCTAGTGGGATTCTGTATTTCATGTCATCTTTTTTATTATAATTTATTGCAAATTTTTTTTCTGAATAAATATATGTTGTGTGAAAAACCAAAGTGTGATCTTAGGAAGAACTGAGGAGGGAGGCTTATGTCACTGGGTCCCACTTGACTGCGCTGCAGTCCCCACCGCTACGCCTGGACTGTCATTTCCTGTCTTACAGGGAAATATGGTAAGAATTCTCAGCATATTTGCCCTTGGAGAGGAGAAGAAGCCACATATTTTCAGAGGTTAATAAAGCAGTCACAGTGCTTTCAGAGGCCAGCCAAGGATTCTTGTTTTGACCCTAGGGATTCAGGCAACAAAATAACAGTTAGGAGAAAAGATGTTGATTCTTAATATGCCCATAAATGTCACACTGGGTCAGATCCATGATCGCGCCAGCCCCAGGAATCTGACAAACTTCGCTGTCCACATTTTGGGAGAACCCAGTTGGCCTTGGCAACATAGCCTCAGTAGTGTAGACATGCCTCCCAAAGAGCCCGTTTTCACGTAATTCATTTTGCAACTTTTGAAAAATCAGTTTTGAACTTATATTACCTCTTGGGGTGACAAAGTCCATAAATTTAATTGTGCTTTTTCTTTTTTGGCTCTAATCTGAACTCTGAGACTTTAAGAGGAGATCCCTAATTGGAGCATGGTGCTTATTGCCCTGCCACCGCCGATCTCCAGTATGGATTTGGGCGTTCTGATTCCTTTCCCTTCGAGACCGAAGAGGCCTCGCCTGGAGGCTGCTTGACAACCAGGGCCTCTTACAGCCCCTTTGACTGTGAACTTGACCCTGGTGCATGTGCTGATTCAGTGTCGTCATGAACGGTTTTTCTAGCCCCACCCGAAGCCTTGGCAGAAGAAGGTGTTTCCTTTTGCGAGTGATTCCCCCCCAGTGGACGGAGACTGACGGCCAGCAGTTTGTACACAGCAGCGGGCGGTGTCGCAGAGCAGCCTCAGTGACTGCCTTCCCAGAGGTTAGAAACCACATCCCTGGCTGCTGTTACAGGATACCCTTGAGGGCTTTCCTGACCGCAGGGCAGGTTGAAGACCTGGCTCTTAGTGTAGCCTTATGATCTAAAGCTACATGCTGCCATGGCGAGATCACCGTGAAATGTTAGGGAGAGAACCTTGGTGGTGATCTGATCCAATCCCGTTCTGATGGGCAAAGTCAGGCTCAGAGGGGACAATGAGTGACTTAACGTCATTTAGGTTAGTGACATGGCATGGCATAGTGGGAAAAAAAGAGCTTCAGCTTTGGAGTTAGACCTGGTTCTTTTTTCTAATTTTTTTACAAAATTTTTCAAACATATAGAAAAGTTGAAAGAAGGGAACAGTGAACACCCTGGACCCCTACCTGTGCTCACCAACTGTTAACATTTTGCCCGAATTGCTTTATCTTAGAGGGGGCGTGGTTTCAATCTGGGTTCTGCCACCGCCTCCTTACGCATGGTCCTGGACTAGCTAACTTCTAGTTTCCTGGCCTATCAAATGGAGTGGGCATAGTACTGATCTTATATGACCTAACTACATCACTCTCATCACTTCCCTCTTAAAAACCCTCCAGTGACTTCCCAGCGCATTTAAGAAGAAAATCCAAACTTTCCCATGGCCCACCAGGCCTTGAATTATTAAATGAGAAAGAAAGGAAGTGCAAGCACGCTATCGGGCACGTAGTGGGTGCTGGGTAGATGTTAACCAGTCTCCGCTCCCCCCAGCTCCGCACGATACGGTATATGACCCTGGCTCTGCCGCACTGCCCTAGGCTTTCGGGACCTCACTTGATGTTGACAACCTTGTCAGCTCAGTAAATTCTGACCCCGTGCTCAGCCTGTCCCCCTTCCCCCACCACACACCATCGCGTCACCTTCCATACTTCCGTATTTCAGAGTTTGGCCACCCATCTTTTGGAGAGGGGGGGTGAAGTGTAAACTAAACGATGAATAATGAGCTGCCATCACCAGCATGGAACAGCTGTCTGGTGTGAGCCTTGAACCTCGGGAGCCCCACCTGCAGTTCTGCCCGTCCCCCACCTCTCCCCATCAGCCTCCTTTCGCTCCTTCCTGCACCACTGTGCCCTGGCCTCAGTGCCAGGTTTCTAGCCCTTCTTCCTCCGCCTGCCCCTTGGATAAAGCCCCCCTCTAGTTTCCACCTTTGCTGCTCCTCACCCAAGTTCATTCTTTCCCAACCAATGCTCCCTTCTCCCTCGCCTCGGTCCTGTGGAAGCTACTCCCATGCCCCGGTTCCCTGAGAGGAGACCAGGGCCTTGCCTGTTCCTCAGTCACACTTTGAAGCCATGGCTCTGTGCTGTTCAGTGAATGGTTCTCAACCTTGGCTACTCATTAGAATCATCTAGAGCATGTTTCTCAAAGTGTGAGCCCCAAACTAGTATCACCTGGAAATAGGTCTAAATCAGTGGTTCTCAACTCTGGCTGCATAACCTGGGGTACTTTACACAATACCAATGCCTAGGCTCCACCTTGGACTGTTTGAATGCCTACCAGTCACCCTCCCCCGCCCCCTGCGACTGTACTCTGACACTGTCCATTCACTCCTCCCAATGAGCTAAGCTCTTTCCCACCTCAGGGCCTTTGCACATGCTGTTTTCTCTCCCCAGAAACCCGTTCCCTCACGCACTTCAGAATGCCTCAGCCTCCGTCTTTGCCATGCTTAATCCTGAGTCACAACCACCCACGTCTCCCGACCCATTCACTCTCTTTGCTCCCATTCCTGGGTTCCTGGCACAGCATGCTGGCTGGCTGGCTGCCCCTGGGCCTGCCATGCACCATTCATTCCACAGTCCTCCTCTTCATCTCTAGCTGACCCTTCATAGACCCGCACCTCAGCGACCAGGGAGGCAGGGAATTGTAGTGGTTCTTCACACAGTCTCCACCAGCCAGACAGCCTGGGTTCAAATCCCAGCTCTGCTACATCTTAGATGTCTGACCTTGGGAAAAAGTTAATTGACTTCTCTGGACCTCAATTTCCAGATCTTAAAATGGAAGTAATGATAGTACCTTTCCTCGTAGAATTGTCAAGAGATGAAATGAGCTAATTATGTTTAAAGGGCTTGGAACAGTGCCTGGTGCATAACTGCTAACTAAATGGCAGCTAGTATAATTATTCCAAAACCCTCTACTAGCCTCAAAAGCCAGACCCCTCTTCCGCTGCCCTTCAGCCCCCAGCAGGTAACTGCACCCTTTTGTTTGTGAAAATGTCTAAGCGGTCAGCCGAAGCAGCCCTCTCGAAGCCCTGCGCTGCATATAAAAATGTCTCCAGCTTCCCCTCATCCCTCCCCCTTCCCGCCTGTCTTGGAAGTTAGTGGTCCTCCTCCCCACCTCCTCCCACCCTCATTGGCCATGCTTCTGTCACCATCACCCCTCCTTTTGCATCTTCTACATCAACTATTCATTCAAGTATTTGTTGAGTGTCTCCTGTGCACCAGATGCTGTTCAAGGTACTGAGGATATAGAATTAAACAGTAAAGTGGCTGCTCTCTCAGTGCTTTCTCTAGGAGGGTGGGGCGGGATGGGGGTAGACAGACATAAAAATAAACCGTGCACAAGGTAACTGGAGATCATGATGAGAGCTCTGGAGAAAATAAAGCAGGGTGATATGCCAGAGGGCACGGCAAGGGGACTTCGTCAGCGATGGTTGCTTTCAGGTGGTGATGTTTGAGCTGAGACCTAAATCTCAGGAAGGCAAAAGATCCCGTATCTTGATTTGAATGAAGAATACACAGTATATACACCCACCTGTCCCACAGAAAACCTAGCTGCACAAGATCTGGCAAAAAACCTTCCAAAAAAAGGAAACAGCAAATGCAAAGGCCCTAAGGCAGCAAAGGAGCTTGCCGAGTTCAGGGAACAGCCAGGCAAAACACAGTTTGGGGTAGGAGGCGTGCTGGGCAAGAGGCAGGCAGGGACCTGATCACGTACAGAGCCCAGGGAAGGAGGCTGCCTTTTATTCGCTGTGCAGCAGGAAGGCATGACGGCTTTATTTGGGAGTCATATGATTTATGCTCCCTCTCCAAATCCTAATAATAGTAATAATAACAAATAACTATAGCTATCATTCATCCCAGGTGCTGTACGAATACACTTAACCTCACCTTTAGCCTTGAAAACCACCGTATACGGTACCACGTTATCCCACTTCCACAGGTGAAAAAAAAACAGAGGCTCAGAGACACTACCTAACTTGGTACATGGCTAGTGGCAGACCAGAATATGACCGCAGACCAAAATTTGTGTTCTGAAAAACAGCCACTGGGGCGTGACCATGAGGAAGTCCCCTCAGCACATCCTTTACTATAAACCTGTTGGATTTTCCCCTCCTCCACTACTGATGATATATCTTGATCCATCTTGGTTTCCTCTGATAACCATAATGAGTGATGACTACGCTATCTGCAGGCCAGAACTAAAACTCAGCGAGGCTGACGAGCCCCTCTAGGAATTAAGCCTGTTCTCAATCACGCTGGAGGTGGTGGGGGGGGGGCGGGTTGGAACCCAGCCTGTGACTTAATAGAGATATTAGATCAGTTCATCATAATGGCAGATTTTGGTGACTACGACTGAAGTATCCACATTATATTCACAACAATAGCCATTAAGTGCATAAAATTCTCTGCCATTGCTGCACTCCGACAATGCAAAAACCCAGAGAGAGAAAAGTGGCCGCATCACTCGACAGTTTTCACTCTCTCATGAAGACTTACTGGAGGGTATAAATGTGATGTGAGGACTAAGCTAAATCGTATGCCTCTGCTAAAGGAGTGCGGCACAGGGGAATGCGATATTAATGCCGCCAGCAAAGTTAGCATAAAGTGTTCTTTGTTAATCAAATTAACAGAATACAGGCTTGTGAAATTAAGGCATGAAAGTAGACACCATTCCGAATCTGGACAACACACAAAAGTAATTGCATAACAAGAGCACGGGCTGGACGTCTTATTGCCCAAATATTACCGTGCTGTTACCGGTGGGCTAAACCAGTGAGGCGATATGGGGATATATGTATACGTATAGCTGATTCACTTTGTTATAAAGTAGAAACTAACACACCATTGTAAAGCAATTATACTCCAATAAAGACGTTTTAAAAAATTACAGAAACTTTGCCAGCACACACACACACACACACACACACACACACATGCAAGCCTTTCCCCTGATATAGTTGTTTTAATTTTGTTAATTTAATCTATTTTTACATTATTTCCATGAGAATATTTTTCACAACCTAGCCATCCAGTGTCCTATGAATACATTACTTCGCTTCAACTTTTCTTTTGTCTCTGAGTTGATAATTGTCTTAGTCCTCATTTGCTTGATTTTCTATACACCTACTGCCCATTTCTTTTCCAGAGTCTCTGCTAGAAATGTTACTCTACTCTCAATATATTCCAGCACCTCAGGTAATTGAGTCATTTTATCTACTTCATGAAACATCCCTGCAGGAATCCCATGCCCTCCTGCTCCAATATGGACCATCTGTTCTCTTGTGCCGGGATCTTCCTTCTTTTTCCTCTGTTGGGTCCCTTTTCCTTTATCTCATATTTTTCTCTTTTCTAGGTCACCCCTTTGTATGTCACCCGAGGTTAAGTTATGATGTGGTAACATACGGCCCCAACACCTCGCTGGCTTCCAACAAGAAACATGTCTCCTCCGGCGTGTTACGTGTCCCTCATGGGTTGTCTGTAGCTCTGTGCTGTGCCTCATCTTTGCCCCAGGACCCAGGGGGTGGAGCAGCTTTTGTCTGGAACGTCACCAGTGTCAAGCCAGAGGAGAAGAGGATGCGGCTAACCAGAGATGACCCTCACGCTGCTGCTCCGAAGTGACACGTGTCTCTTCTGCCCACATTCCAATGACCAAAGCAGGTCACGTAGCCACTCTTAAGTTCGTTCCATATCTAAACTTTGGTTGTGTATAAAATTCTGGTTTGGAGAAAGTTTTCCTTCAGCATTTTGAAGGCATTGCTGTATTGCCTTCTACCCTTTAGTGTCGCTGTTGGGAAACTAATGCAATTCTGATTCTTGAATCTTGGTATGTGACCTGTCTTTTCTCTCTGGAAGCTTTTAGGATTCTCCTTTTGTCCCTGTGGTGTGGGAGGGCAGGTGAAAAAGCACCAGACCATCAGACCCTCTTCTTCCCTAGAAGCAAAGGTATATATAATGTCTATGATTTAGGAATAAGTGTGATGCCATGTGACAGAAAACGCAAAATTACAGCGGTCTAAACTGGATCCTTATTCTGTTCCACGTCGATGAAGTCCAGAGGAAGGCGAGCAAGGCGCGTGCTCCAGGAAGCAGCCAGGGACTCAGGCTCCTGCCAGTCCTCGGCTCCCTACAGGGGGTTCTTGTAGTTTATTTTCATTGAGATAATACTGATTTATAACATTATAAGTTTCACATGTACAACATTACATTTCAACTTCTGTACACACTACAGCGTGCTCAGCACCAAAACTTTAGTTTCCATTCATCACCATACAGTTGATCCCCTTTCCCTATTTGGCCCTCCTCCTACTTGCCCTCTGCTAACCACTGCTCTGTTCTCTGTATCCACACATTTGTTTTTCTTTGTATTGGTCTGTCCATTTCTCTCGTTTTGTTTGTTTGTTTCTTATCTTCCATATATGAGTAAAATCATACCGTATTGTCTCTGTCTGACTTATTTCACTGAGCATAATACTCTCGAGTTTCATCCATGTTGTCGCAAATGGCAAGATTTCATCTTTTTTATTTTTTATGTTTCTGCAGAATTTATTTATTTTTATTGTTCGGCCATGCCGCTTGGCATGTGGGATCTTAGTTCCCCGACCAGGGATCGAACCCATGCCCCTTGCAGTGAAAGCGAGGAGTCCTAACCACTGGACTGTCAGGGAATCCCTTCAGCACATCCTTTACTCTAAACCTGTTGGATTTTCCCCTCCTCCAGTAGTCATGATATATATTGATCCATCTTGGTTTCCTCTGATAACCATGATGAGTGATGACTACGCTATCTGCAGGCCAGAACTAAAACTCAGCGAGGCTGACGAGCCCCTCTAGGAATTAAGCCTGTTCTCAATCACGCTGGAGGTGGTGGTGGTGGTGGGGAGGCGGGTTGGAACCCAGCCTGTGACTTAATAAATAGAGATATTAGATCAGTTCATCATAATGGCAGATTCTAGTGACTACGACTGAAGTATCCACATTATATTCACAATAATAGCCATTAAGTGCATAAAATTCTCTGCCATTGCTGCACTCCGACAATGCAAAAACCCAGAGAGAGAAAAGTGGCCGCATCACTCGACAGTTTTCACTCTCTCATGAAGACTTACTGGAGGGTATAAATGTGATGTGAGGACTAAGCTAAATCGTATGCCTCTGCTAAAGGAGTGCGGCACAGGGGAATGCGATATTAATGCCGCCAGCAAAGTTAGCATAAAGTGTTCTTTGTTAATCAAATTAACAGAATACAGGCTTGTGAAATTAAGGCATGAAAGTAGACACCATTCCGAATCTGGACAACACACAAAAGTAATTGCATAACAAGAGCACGGGCTGGACGTCTTATTGCCCAAATATTACCGTGCTGTTACCGGTGGGCTAAACCAGTGAGTTTCTTGGCCTAGGACAGTGATCCTGCACTTGAGAACCACTTGAGAGCTTAAACAACGCTGATACCCAATCCCCACACCCTGAGAGAATCATTTAATTGGCCCAGGGTGGAGTGCTGGGCATGGGATTTTTAGAAACTCCCCGAGTCCCTGGGTGGACCGCCAGGATGGTGAAGCTCTGGGCCCAGGGCAAAGAGGCCCGAGGGACAAGTCAGACTGGCTTGGGCAACATACTCCACGAGGGGGGCGCTCGGCTGCGTCCTTCGAAAAATAAAAGGGTGGGATTGCATGTGGTTTAAGGTCCATCCCGTGTCCCCAGTGTTATCCTATTATCAGAGGGGCCTTAGTAAAATAGATACTATTCGAATCGTTTTCAAAGGGTTTCTTTTCATTTTTCTAAAATCTACATTATCGGGAATTCCCTGGCCGTCCGGTGGTTGGGACTCTGAGCTTCCACTTCAGGGGGCACGGGTTCCATCCCTCATCAGGGAACTGAGATCCCGCAAGCTGGGTGGCGCGGCAAAAATTAAAAATCACAATAAAAAAATAAAAAATAAAATCTACAGGATCTTGGGAATTCAGGTGGAAAATGGTAGGTTAAATACATCCATTTATCCCCACGCCATCCACAAAACCCCACTAAATGACAGTAAAGGAATAAAACGAAAAATGATAAATTCATACTGACAAAAGGGGGAGAGCAGGGCTTCCCTGGTGGTGCAGTGGTTAAGAATCCGCCTGCCAGGAAATATTGTGTTAGTTTCAGGGGTACAGCAAAGTGAGTCAGTTATACGTGTGTATATATATATATATATATATATCCACTCTTCTTTAGATTCTTTTCCCGTATAGGCCATGACAGAGTATGGAGTAGAGGGCCCTGTGCTATACATTAGGTCTTTATTAGTTACCTGTTTTATAAAATCACAATAAAAAAATAAAAAATAAAATCTACAGGATCTTGGGAATTCAGGTGGAAAATGGTAGGTTAAATACATCCATTTATCCCCACGCCATCCACAAAACCCCACTAAATGACAGTAAAGGAATAAAACGAAAAATGATAAATTCATACTGACAAAAGGGGGAGAGCAGGGCTTCCCTGGTGGTGCAGTGGTTAAGAATCCGCCTGCCAGGACTTCCCTGGTGGCGCAGCGGTTGAGAGTCCGTCTGCCGATGCAGGGGATAACTACTGAACTTGTGCTCCAGAGCCTGCGAGCCACAAATACTGAAGCCCGCGCGCCTACAGCCTATGCTCTGCACACAAAAAGAGAAGCCACTGCGATGAGAAGCCCACACGCCGCAGCGAAGTGTAGCCCCCACTCACTGCAATTAGAGAAAGCCCACGCACAGCAATGAAGACCCAATTCAGGCAAAAAGAGGTAGATACATAGATAGATAGATAGATAGATAGATAGATAGATAGATAGATAGATAACAGTCGAGACCGTCTTCTAGAAAATACAGCCAAACAGGAGGTAAAAAAATGGGAGCGAAAGGACAAAAACTAGGGGTGCGTTCCAGGAGGTACTACATCTAACTAAAGGAAGTCCAGAAAGCGAAAACAAAATGGAACGGAGAAAGTTAAGAAAGAATTAGGGTGCAAAATAGAGAGTTAGTGAGTAAAATTTATTTTTTAAAAAAATCAGGAGAGCAGCTAACAGCAGCCAGGTGGTGACCAGGCGATTTTAATGCTTCAGAACCCTGGAAAGGCTCAGGAATTCTGACCTACCTTTGAAGGCTGAGGAAGAAATTGGTATCAGGGTGGGCAACAAGCTGAGTCTGCCACAGTTTAAAACAAAACCAAGAAAGAGCAGTAGAAGCGTATTATGAGATAGAGAAGCAGACAGATGAAACGGCTAAGGATGTAAAATGGTGGTTTCTGGGAAGTGGGAATTGGGATGGGGAAAAGCAGTTTGGGGTTTCGCTCTCCTGAAAGCCTTGCGTCATTTGACCTTTAAAATTAGGTATATACATCACTTAGATTTTTTTTTTAAAGCTGCTTTTGAAACGGGTATGGGGGGAAAGGCACGCAAATACTGCAGATGGCAATATAAACTTGTACAAGCTTGCCGAATGGCAGCTGGGTAATACGGATCAAAAATTTTCATGTGTGGGACCTTGAGTCCAGCATTTCCACTCCTGGAATTTATTCTAAGTAAGTAATTGGACAACCACTGCTTTGATTATAAAATAGAAAAATTGGAAACTATCTACATGCCTTGATTAGAACAAGTGATGGCTCATCCACACAGTGCAATTCTATGCCGACACTTTAAACGACGGATTTGATACCTACCAGATGGTCAAAACTTGTGAAAGCCTGAGGGACTTCCCTGGTGGCGCAGTGCTTAAGAATCCACCTGCCAATGCGAGGGACACAGGTTCGTGCCCTGGGCTGGGAAGATCCCACATGCCCCGGAGCAGCTAAGTCTGTGCGCCACAACTACTGAGCCTGCACTCTAGAGGCCACGAGCCACCACTGCTGAAGCCCGCGCACCGAGAGCCACAGCTCCGCCACAAGGGAAGCCACCAGAAGGAGAAGACCGCGCACCGCAACGAAGACCCAATGCAGCCAGAAATACATAAATTTATTTCTTTTAAAAAAAAATTCTAAAGGCCTGAAAACAGCAGGAGTTGCTCAGCATGTGAAAAACAACATAATGTTCATATAGTGCTGGCGAGTGTACCCTGCTACAATCTCTTTGGACGAAAAAGCAACAATTGGCATTAGAGAGATGAAAAGTGAAATACACACTTTGATCAGTTTCTCTCATAGGACGTCTAAAATGGTATGACTACTTAGGAAGAAAATCACCACTACTTAGTAAAATGGAAGCTAAATCGAAGGCCATGTCCCTCGGAGCACTAGGTGGGACGTGCAAGAACATCTCTCATAGTGTTCAGAGGGCCTGAGGCTGCACTCAAGCCGAACGTCTATCAACAGAAAACGGAAATACAGCAGTCCGTGATGAGGCGAGAGGCCCACCGAACAGCAGCACCCACAGTATCGCGAGAACATCTGCGGGGGTCGCAAACATTACATCTTGCGGAAGACAACAGGAAACCAAAGAACGAATTCACCTATCTACATAACCTTCCACGTGAAGAAGACGACCTTACACGGAGAATCGGACTCGGGAGATTTAAAACCACGAAAGCCAGTACTAACACCGCGAGAAGTGCACCTCCCGGAGCCTAGGTGAACCCCGGGGCGCTTCCGGCACAAAGGCGTCATTGTAAGGCCTGCGTCGCTGACAACTTCTGCTCAGGCTTTTACTTAATTCCGGTTTCACCGGGTCGCGGTTGCGGCTCGCAGAGTGCTTCCGGGCGGCCGACGAGCCCCTTGCTTCCCAGGTGGTAGAGCCACGCAGAAATACCTTCGTAAGAAGGCCAAACGAAAGCAGAATGAACCCTGAGTCCATGCTCCGAGAGTGGCAGCGCTGACGAGTTGGGCGAACAACAAGCTTTCTCGTTAGGTCTATTTTCACACACACATCAGCCCTGCGTATTTCCGCAAGGCCTCCAAAAATTATGGTTTCTGACTTGCTTTAGTCCGCAGCAGGCGAATCTTCTGAACAGAAGATTCACACGTGATGAGGAATAAGCATGAGGGGATCCGGGGTGGGCACCTTCGGGAGACAATGCCAGGGAGATTGGACCCCTTGTACAGTGAGGGTGAACGTAAGCTCGGGTCAAGAGCTTGCAACACTTCTTTCCGTTTAAGTGACTGAAGTCTCATTCTTTGAAATAATAGCTTTAAAGGAAAACTATGGCTTTCACTTGAACATGTATCGCATTTCATTCTGGTTATGCAAATGAAGGCTGAGTCCCCGCCCCCGAGATTCACGCCCAACGTGGGCCGAAGCCCGCTTCCAGTGGGCATCTACCCGGGACCCTGACTACACGTCTTCTGCTCCTCGAGGCTCTGAGTGTGATTTCTTTGGGGTAAAGGTTTTTCTTGACTGCTTAAGAAAACGTCGGAGCTCTGCATTTGACACGAGAGACGGTTCACAACGGAATGTCAAATGAAAGGTAAAAGACAACTACGAAACTATATTTAATATTAGACTTTTTCTTCCAAAAAGAGATGTCTGTGTGTGCGTTGGGCATGTATATGCACAGAAGAGTGCTTACACCAAAATTACGCTTACACTAAAATATTACTGGCCGTTATGCCTTTTGTTAACTCTTTATTGTTGTCTATGTTTTCAGAAATTTCTGTGCTTGACGTATGGAGAAAAAATAAGGAAATCAACAAAAAGATTTCATAATAAGCAAA
The DNA here is from genome assembly GCF_003031525.2 of Neophocaena asiaeorientalis asiaeorientalis. Lineage (NCBI taxonomy): Eukaryota > Metazoa > Chordata > Mammalia > Artiodactyla > Phocoenidae > Neophocaena > Neophocaena asiaeorientalis. The sequence goes on from NW_020174697.1 coordinate 338,771, forward strand.
GATAAAGGAATTACAAGGAAAGAATAATAAGCACAGTAGAAATGAAGACAAAGAATCAAGGAAGCCAAAATGAGTTTTAAACCATTTTTTTTGGACTGTAGTTGATGTACAATATTGTGTTAGTTTCAGGGGTACAGCAAAGTGAGTCAGTTATACGTGTGTATATATATATATATATATATATCCACTCTTCTTTAGATTCTTTTCCCGTATAGGCCATGACAGAGTATGGAGTAGAGGGCCCTGTGCTATACATTAGGTCTTTATTAGTTACCTGTTTTATATATAGAAGTGTGTATATGTCCATCGCAATCTGCCAGTTCAGCCCCTGCAAATGATTTTTTTTTTTTAAAGATTTCATCAAGGAAAAGAAGAAGGCGCGAATAACACTAGGAATGAGATATGGGATATAAACAAAGATACAAAAGTGCGGCCCGCCAGGCTGGCTCCATATCCAGTATCATTTCTCTCCTTCCTCCCTACTGAGGGTCTGCATTATAAGGGGCAGCAACGTGAGGTCATAGGTCAAAACTTCCTTACAAGTATTGGAAGATACAGTCGAGACTGTCTTCTAGAAAATACAGCCAAACAGGAGGTAAAAAAATGGGAGCGAAAGGACAAAAACTAGGGGTGCGTTCCAAGAGGTACTACATCTAACTAAAGGAAGTCCAGAAAGCGAAAACAAAATGGAACGGAGAAAGTTAAGAAAGAATTAGGGTGCAAAATAGAGAGTTAGTGGGAAGCAGCCGCATAGCATGCCCCAGCTGGAGTGAGGGTGAAGGTGGGGATGCTTCTTAAAATTTCTCTCTCTTGTAGCTACCTCCCAAGATTTCAAGTCAGCTGCCTAAGCTGCCAGTAGCTCAGATTGACCCTGACATTGACCCTGCCCAGCTTCCCCTGGCATCCTGCCGTCTTCCATCACCCAGGTTTGAGTCCCTGGTTATTTTTGGCACCTGCTCTACTTCTAACCAGTCACCAACGGCAAACAACAAATATTAATCAACCACCTGCTAAGTGTACGCCGGTATGCAAGGTTCGGAAGGAAACCAAAATGAGTAAGACTGGTCATCATAAGATAAGAGATATGTAATATTTTTTTGAAAAGAAGGAGAGAGGGCGAAAGGAAAGAGGGAAGGAGGAGAGGGGAGGAGAAGGGAGAAAAAGTGTTATGGGACATCCACAGAAGAGAGGCCAAGATCAAGTCGTTCACAGTCCCCTCCATCCGGCCCCTCCTTGCCACTGAATTCAAACCCTCATTACTTCAGTCCTGGGGTAGCCCTCCTAATCCCTGTCTAACTAACTTCTCAGCTGCCAGTAGTTCTCCCTTTCTGTCTATCCTACACACATCACTGCCAGACTTACCTTTCCCATGCACTGCTTTGATGTCATTCCCCTAATCATACCCACTCCAGGCCCCTCACCCCCGCTTACCACAGAAGTACCAATTCAACCTGGCATTAAAGCTCTCGGTCTCTTCCACCCACCTCTGCCCCAGAATGTCCCTCTCTTGACCTTCTCATGCTTGTGCCAGCTGCCTGGTCCAGCCCCTACCACTCCACCTGCCCAAACCCTATCACACCCAAATGTCACCTCCTCCTGGTAGCCTTTCCCCACGACTCAGGCCTCCCCTGAACACTTAGAACCTTCCCTTGGTACCACTATTTTTAAAACACCACACAACAAAGGGTGTTGTTGCCACTAGAAGCTTTTGCATTTCCCCACAATGCCTCACAGACACCAAGTGCTCAACGATATTTGGTTAACAAATATTGTCCCTCAAAGCACTTAAAGACACAAGTCTGTATAAAGTGGGTGTTCCCGAAATGTGTACACATTTAATTATTCATACTGAGCTCTATTACCTTTGGAGGCGTTCACGTGTGTGTGTGTACCTAGTAAATTATATTAATTTAGTCCGAGAAGATAATAGCTTTCAGCAGCTGTACAGTACTATTTTTTATTGCTTTGTAGGCAACAGAATCAGCCTTGCTGAATTTGCTTCCTAAAAGCGAATCTGAAAGTTACTCAAAAATTTAAAAATAGAGCTACCATATGATCCAGCAATCCCATTTCTGGGAATAGACCCAAAAGAATTGAAAACGAGGAGTTAAAGGGATATTTGCACCCCCATTATTCACAAGAGCCAAAACACAGAAGCAACCCAAGGATGCACCGGCAGATGAATGAAGAAAAAAGACATGGTATATACATGCAGTGGAATATTATTCAGCCTTTAAAAAGAAGGAAATTCTGACACATGGTACAATATGAATTAAGCTTGAGGAAGTAAGCCAGTCTCAAAAAGACAAACCTGCATAATTACACTTACATGAGGCACCTAGAGTAGTCAGATTTATAGACACGGAAAGTACAATGGTAGCGGCCAGGGGCTGAGGGGAGGGAGAAATGGGAAGTTGTTTAATGAGGATAGAGTTTCAGTTTTGCAGGATGAATACATTTTGGGGATCTGTTGCACACTACTGGACCGTATACTTAAAAATTAACCACTCAAAGGGGCAGGAAAAAAATTAACCAACAGTGACAAATTTTCTGTTAGGTTTTTTTTACCACAATGTAAACATTTTTTAATTTAAAAAAAGTGATTCTCAGGACTTCCCTGGCGGTCCGGTGGTTAAGACTCCACGCTTCCACTGCAGGGGGCGCGGGTTCCATCCATGGTCGGGGAACTAAGACCCCACATGCCACGCAGCACAGCCAAAAACAAATGAAAAAGTGATTCTCAAAAGGCAAATTTGACCACACCACCACCCTTCTGTTTAAAACTTTTAGTGTCTCTCCGGAATTCTTCCCGGGACCTACAAAGCCCAGTGGGTCTGAGTGTCACTGACTCTAGCCCCCTCCCACGTCCTGCTGCCCCCATTCTCTTGGCTTCAGCCACATGGGACTTCTGTCCTTGACTTCTCTCTGCCCGCTCTCACGCCAAAGCCAGCTCCTCCTGTGCTAAGCTCTCCTCACACCCTTTCCTCTCCCCCAGAGCACTCATCCCAGTTTGTAATTATACATTCATTATTTGATCAAGGTCGCTCTCTCCCACCAAGTCAGGAACTCTGTGGAGGCAGAGACCACGTTCTTTTTTTAACTTTCCTTGCTATGGTGTTTCTAGCACGTAGTCTACTGCCTGGCATCCAGTAGCGTATGTCATTTATAACTCCAGTGCTGGCAAAGGCGAAGGAAAAGAAGCATGTCTGCTGCTTGTCAAAGGGTAAATGAGCATCACCTTGCTAGGGGCAATATGGCAATGTGTATCAAGAGCCTGGAAGCGTTCATAGTAGTAATTCCGATTTTTGGAAATGATCCTAGAGGAGCACAGAGGCAGAAGTCCACAGAGGTTCATCCCAGCATCATCCATTAGGGCAAAAAACTGGAAACAAGCTACATAGCCTTCCTAACTGGAAGGTAGGTCAACACATTGCAGATTTTTATGGATAAAATACTATGCAGCCTTTACAAATAACGTTGCAGAGGAATGGTGACATGGAAAAATGCAAAGAGGTAACATTGAGTGGAAAACGAGATATAAGCAGGTATGTACCGAATGTCCTAAATTTAAAAAAATCAGATTTAAAGATAATACATAAAGATAAGACATGTAATGTACAGCGTGATGACTATAGCTAGCAATACCGCATTGTATATTTGAAAGTTGCTAAGAGACTAGGTCTTAAAAGTTCTTATCACACACACAGAAAAATGCAACTCTGTACGGCGATGGACTTTTTTTTTTAGGCCGTGGCTTGTGGGATCTTAGTTTCCCAACCAGGGGTCGAACCCGGGCCCCCTGCAGTGGAAGTGCAGAATCTTAACCACTGGACCGCCAGGGAAGTCTCGTGTGCAGCAATGGATGTTAACTTGACTTATTGTGGTGATCATTTCACAATATATACAAACCTCGAATCATTATGTTGTACACCTGAAACTAATACTGTCATATGTTAATTGTATCTCAATAAAAAATACATTTTAAAAAGGTAACACACAGGCACAAAAATGGTAGACAGCAGTCACCCCTAGGTGGTAGCACTGCAGGCAGCAGACCCTCCAGGAAGTCTATAAAGGAAGCTTTAGAAGCCATTGAAAGAAAGGCCAGGGACTTTCTCTTGAACTGCAAGCTGCTCTGCACAGCAAGCAGAGTTTTTCCTTAAACTGCGTATATATTTGCAGTGAGTTTTCGGGTGCTGATGGAGATTACGGTAAAGCCCCCCCAAGTCACCCTCTGGTGCCAACCTTACTTTTGTACTTGTTTGGTACATGTAAATGTTTTATAATGAGCATGCATTACTTTTTATATCAGAGAAAGATTAAAGAAAACATTATTTCATAAAAGAAAGACACGTCTGTATGTCGGATGAATGAACACAGTGTCCTGTTCAGGCACGCTGTAGGCGGCTGGAGAGGGCCTCGCTGCTCCCTCGCATCCCAGGTCTGCTCTGTCCTTCGAATCTGCAGCCTTCTCTCCTCTGGCTTCTGGCACTTCAGACCAGAACACCACCAGGCAGCTGTGGGGCTCCCTGGCCGGCCAGGGTCCCATCTTGACTGTGGGCCTTGGGGCTCCACGAGACATGTCACTCTAAGCCATGTCCACGCACAAAGACACTTGCAAGGACCATTCAGTGATCCAGGGCCACTCCTCTACCTCTAACGGGGGCCCTGGCTCCAAAGAGCAAGGATCATTTACCGATTGTAGCTGTGGCCAGTAGATGGCAGAGAATGACTGTTCACAGTTGTAAAACAGGTATTTAAAGCTACAGTGACTTTTCTCGTTTCCTGATCATTTCTTTCTATTTTCAGGAGTTTGATTGACTATTCTTATAAACTCTTACTTATGGCATGAAAAATCAACAAAAACATCTTTTTTCTTTTTTCTCTTTTTTGGCTGCATTGGGTCTTCATTGCTGCATGCAAGATTTCATTGCGGTGGCCTCGCCTATTGGAGAGCACGGGCTCTAGAGCACACGGGCTTCAGTAGTTGTGGCACGTCGGATCAGTAGTTGTGGCTCGTGGGCTCTAGAGCTCAGACTCAGTAGTTGTGGCTCACGGGCTTAGTTGCTCCACAGCATACAGGATCTTCCCAGATCAGGGCTCGAACCCGTGTCCCCTGTATTGGCAGGCGGATTCTTAAGCACTGCACCACCAGGGAAGTCCAAAACATCTTTTCAAGACTGGATTGTAATCATCTAAAGTCCATGAAGGTGTCAGCCCTCCCTTTGGCTGAAAATCAGGTGGAATTAAATAGCATTTTTCCTCTCTTGCCTCCTTCCCCGTCCCTCTTCCCAGTTATTTAGAAATTTTAATTGAGAGTGGGGAGATAATTTTTTTTATATACAGCAGGTTCTTATTAGTCATCCATTTTATACACATCAGTGTATACATGTCAATCCTAATCCCCCAATTCATCCCACCACCACCCCCATCCCCCACTGCTTTCCCCCTTGGTGTCCATACATTTGTTCTCTACATCTGTGTCTCTCTTTCTGCCCTGCAAACCAGTTCATCTGTACCATTTAAAATCTATCTGGCCTATTGTGTCATTTAAAGCTTGTGTTTCCTTGTTAATTTTCTGTTTGGATGATGTGTCCATTGGTGTAAGTGAGGTGTTAAGGTCCCAAGAGTGGGGAGGTAAATTGGTCACTGCAAGCTGAGGAGTTAGATCTTATCTGCAGAGGGGTCAGCTGGGAAGGAGGGATGGAGGTGGTGAGGCAGCCGGAGGAGGGGGATGCAGAGACATGAATGGGGAGGAACAGGATGATCTCTGGCCAGAAAATTGGAGAGGAAGTGGAAAGAAAGGAGACCAAAAGGCTGGTTTTCAGTTGAATTGTGCACCTCCCCCCAACAAATTCATATTTTAGAGTCCTAATCCCAGGTACCTGTGAATGTGACCTTATTTGGAAATAGGGTCATTGCAGATGTAATTAGGTAAGATGAGGTCACACTGGAGTAGGGTGGGCCTTCTTCCCACATAACGATGTCCTTACAAAAGGGAGAAATTTGGACACAGAGACACACACACAGGGAGAACGCCATGTGAAAATGAAAGTGGAGATCCAGGTGATGCATCGACAAGCCCTGGAATGCCGAAGATGGCCAGCAGATGACCGGAAGCTGGGGGAGAGCCTGGAACAGATGCTCCCTCACAGCCTCGGCAGGAACCAACCCTGCTGGAGCCTTGATCTCAGACTTCCAGCCTCCAGGACTATGAGACAATTAACCATCCAGTCTGGGGTCCTTTGTTAGGGCAGCCCTAGCAAACTAGGCTCTCTCGAGCAAGGGTCTTGGAGGCAAATGAGATGCTGGCAGAAATGGACAGAATTCCTAATCTCCCTCCCCCCCCCAACTAG
>NW_020174697.1:345223-387838 GCF_003031525.2 Neophocaena asiaeorientalis asiaeorientalis
CCAACTAGATGACATGATACAAAGGAGTTGCAGCTGAAGGATGGAAACCTTTCTGCTTTACCAATCTGTCCCCCTGCCCCTGACAGCCACACTTCTTGAAAGAGTCCTCTTCACCCTCTGTGCCCACTTTCTCACCTTCACTCACCCCTCCCCGCTTCCTGGCCCCTCCCTCTGACACTGCTCTTACCAAGGTCACCAGCAGCCTCTGTGTCGCCAAAGCCGAAGGTCATTTCTCAGTCCTCACCTTCTCCCACCTCTCAGCAGCATTCCACCCCTTCTGGAATACTCCCTTCCAACTCACCCACCGCTCGGTCTCAGGCTCCATTGCAGATTCGGCATCCTCCCTGCCCCGCATATAAATGACAGCACATCCTTACTCTCTAGCCTCGCTCTGCAAACCCCACTCACTCCTCCATCCGCCACCTACGAGCTAGTGAATCCCCAGACTCTCTGAAGCAGTGTTGTTCCCCGCTACCTTCTACTTCTATTTACAGTGGTGTCACAGTCCATTCAGGTCTATATTCTACAGTCAATTTTAGGCAAAAATTGAATATACCCATAAAAATACCCCCAAAGTGAAATAATGTTCCCAGAAAGCATGGCATGCTCATGCGTGTGTACGTACACACACGCGCGCGCACACCTGCACGCACACACACACACACACACACACACCATGTACAATGGCATCTTTAAATGCACAGCCCATCCTCAGCCCAGGGAAATGGTCCTACTATGACAGGCATGGAAGAACTGAGACCCGCTGAAGAAACAGCAGACCCACCAAACCCACCTCTTCGTCTCACATGCATTCCAGAACACGTTTGCTTGGCTGAAGGGGAGATAGAATCACTAGAATACTTTCCATTGTCATTTTGTCTCTTCTTTAGCAGCGTGAGCAGAGTTGAATTTAGGTATATGAATGCTTGTAGGAAACCACCTGCTGGATACGTCCACTGGGATGTCCCACAGCCGTCTTAAAATCAATACACCCCAAACCAAACTCATCATACCACATAAACCTCCTCTTCCTATGCCTTCCTTGAATGGCAGCACCATCCCACCCTGGCAATCCTCACGTCCCTTCTCTCCTTAGACAGGCGGGGCGAGGGGTGGCCCAGGGTTGGCTAGTGGTGTGCTTAGCTTCAGCCAGTGAGCTAACTCAAACAGTCTGGCACAGTCAAGGGGCAGTTACCTATGTGCAATGGTCCTGGTTGAGATTTATTTTTTTAACATCTTTATTGGAGTATAATTGCTTTACAATGATGTGTTAGTTTCTGCTGTATAACAAAGTGAATCAGCTATATGTGTACATATATCCCCATACCTGGTTGAGATTTAGACTTAATCCAACTACAGTCTAGGAGACCCAGAATGCCAAGATGGCCTGCTCTGTGAGGATGGGCACAGGACATACCGTTGAGGGACCCAAGCCAGATGCCCTGCCCACCTACCCAGCTACACAGGCCCATTTAAGATGTCCACGAAGACCCTCGATGACCCTATATTTCATAGGGCACTCTCCTGTGTGACTGATTTGTAATTCACCTCTGGAGAAGTCTTATAGAATTATGTCTCATTTGAGCTCAAGGGTTGGCAAACTACATAGCCCAAGGACCAAATCCAGCCCATCATCTGTTTTTGCAAATAAAGTTCTATTGGAACATAGTTATGCTCACTTCTTTACGTGGTGTCTATGGCTGCTTTGTGGCTGCCAACAGAGACCACATGGCCCACAAAGTCTAAAATATGTAAATCTGACCCTTTACAGAAAAATTTTGCTGACCCGTGCTCTAGACTGTGGTGATCTGAGCCCACCACCTCTGGAGGCTGGGGCCCGTTAGCAAAGCACCCACAAACCTGGAGCTTGGCCCTGATGGTAAGTACATATCACATGGCGTTTAACTTGCAGGAATTAACATATAAGTGCTCAGACCAGAAAGAGAGGTAAAAATCACTGTTTTGTGAAGCGATTTCACCCCCTACCACTCAATGAGCACATTGCTCGGATGAGCGTGACATACATGGGAGTCATGAGTCTGCTGTTCCCTCAATCTCAGTGCCCACGTGCTTCCCCCTGCATGAGCATCTCCCTCACGTTGAGCGCGATTCTAGTGTTTAGGCTTTGATCAGCCATGTTGGGACACCATACAGCTGGATCCGTACTTCACACCTAAACCAAGACAAATGCTTCTCATCAGAGACTGAGAAATTCTTCCCCTGCCTGAGGAGGTCATTGGCCAGGTGGTCAGGTCAGAGACACGAATGGTGACTGATGCCTTGTGAAACCCAGTGATGGCAAGGAATTCACATTGACGGAGCTGGTCTGCAGCAGGTGGACCCTTTGCCTGAAGAGAAGGTGGCCACCTTGGGCCTCCCACATTCATATCTCTCAGTGCCGACCAGGAAGTGGGACTAAAGCAACTGTCTAGGATAGAGTAGGCTGGTGGCTGACATAAGGTGACGCCTCCGGAGCATATCTTGATGTCGCAGGCAGACCACAGCCCCTCAGCCCCGGAGGTCAGGCAAGCTGTTGTTCATTATTTACTGGAAGGTAACTGGGATACTGCACAACTCGATGACCATGACCGTGGTCTCCCCCCACAACCCGCCCTGATCCACAGAACCTCCAGAGATCCTCATTCTGAGAGACTCACAGCCCATGGAAAAGATGGGACGATTCCTGTTTCACTTTTCAAGTGGACAACTGGAGGACCCAGCGAGGAAGGGAAAGGGAGAGACCTTGAGGCACTTTAGACCCGAGCTGGTGTCTAGATCCTTGCAGAGACTCAATCTCAGACTCTGAGAAGTATTCACCTTAATAAAAACAACAAAGCATGTACGAAGTCATGTAGCTTTGAGGTGAATATTATTCCCACTTCACACATGAGGCACACGATAAGCTGCACATTTCTCCAAAGTCCCGGGCCCTGGAAAATAGAGACCAGGGCCCCCAGAGGCCACGTGAGGGGTGCCGACAGAACCCCTGCTGGGTGGCCACCAGCAGGGGCAGGACCCCTGTGCCCTGCCAGGGGAGAGGTCGGGAGTGTAAAGATCTCCCTGGAAACCCGTCCAAACACCAGTGTCCCATCTCACCTCAGCCTGCACTATGCTGTGTGGCCACTGGGAGGCACCGTCGGCTCACAAGAAACTCTGAGAAGCCAGGCCACCATTCCGGTCCCAGTCTTCTGCGGGTGAGAAAGCCGCTAGGGAAACGTGCGGCCTTCTGGAAATGTTTGGGATTTTCTTCCCTGACAGGAAAGATCTGTCCTGGTCAGCCATGGAGGCCTGGGCTGGGCACCCCATGCCAGCCGTTGTGAAGCGTGGAGCAGAGAGAGGCAAAGAACAGAGGCCTAAAGCGGCCCTGGCTGGACTCCAGGCATCAGCCCGTGGCTGATTAGCTGGAGCGAACAAGGGGTGAGACCAAAATGCAGAGCCAAGCAGGTATGGAAGCGAAGGAGCTGCAGACGGGGGGCTGCAGGATGTCTTGGCTCCTGGGGTCAGGGGTTCTCAGGGAGGTTTTAGCAAGGACCCTTGACCTCGATGCGTGTGGTGGTTGGGATGGGGTGCAGTTAGAGGACCCGACACAGAGCAAACGGCCCAAACTGAGACTGGGTGTGATGTTTGATATGTCCCTCTCATTTTCCCTCATCCACGTCGTCCCCAATTTCTTCCATTTCTATCTCAGAATACTTCTTGAATTTTCCACTTCTATCCAATTCTGCTGCCTCCACCCTAGTCCAAGCCTCCATCATCTCTCCTTGATGACTCTGAGATACGGCTTCCAGATAAAATATGTGATGCCCAGTTAAATTTGAATTTCAGATACACGAACAATAATTTGTTGTATATCCTGTACAGTATTTGGGATAGAATTATACTAAAAATTGTTCTCTATCTAAAATGTCAATTTCAGCAGGCATCCTGGTTTTTTTTTTTTCTTTTGATTTGTTTTTAAATCTGGCAACCCTCCCAAGAGCTTTACCAGTCTTACAGTCCTACAGCCCATTCTCTACAAAGCAGCCAGAATGAACTCACAGAAATTCACATCTAACCATGTCAGTTCCCTGCTCAAAGCCCTTCAAGGATTCCCAATCACCCGGGGATGGGATCCAAGCCATCCACGTGGCACACGAGAACCCCTACACCGTGACCACCAGCCAGCTCTCAAATTCATCTCCCCCTGTGCCCCCAACCCACGCTGTGGCCCCAGCGTATGAAACATTCTGTTGTCCCTTACATATGCCCTGTGCCTTCACACACCCATCTCTGTCCAGAAGGCCCTTAAAGAACGCCAGGTCAGTCATCAAACTCAACCACCACCTCTTCTTGCCAAGCTCTTCCTGACATGTCCCCTGCCTCTCCCCAAGCCATACATACCTTTAACAGAGCCCTTATTTAGCTGTATCAAAATGATCTCTCTGTGTGTCTGTCTGTCCTGCTAGACTGCAGCCCTGTAACCAAGGCCCAGCGGTGAGGCCAAGTAAGAACCACAGGATTGGAGATATAGAAAACATAGCCAATATTTAATTCATGAATCACTCAGTTTATTGCACCCATTAAGCACGCAACACAGGTTGGTCAGAGTAGGGAAAATAGAAAGGGGAGGTAAGGAAGCACTCCAGGGAGGAGTCCAGGAAGGAGACATCTCTGCACAAGCAACAATCTCTGGTCCAGACATGGGTCTCATGACAAGCATGAGCGGGAGTCACCCTGTGCTCCAACAGGGCCTTGGGCCGCGACCCTCTGAACAGCTCCCAGCAGTGTGGAGCTGGTCCTCTATCAGGAAGCCTTCAAGTCCCTCGGCTCAGTTATGCACCCGGGGGTCTTGTCTCTATCAGTTGCTCCTGTTCCAATGAAGTCTTTTTGTGGACGTTGCCAAACAAACTTCATATCGAAAGTAACACTCTTTGATTTAAGACACTCTAAAACACTAGAAGTCCTATACCAGATGTTTCAAAACCACTAATATAGAAGTTCACGTTGGCCACTGTGACTCCATTTAAACTACTTAACATAGCTGAACATAACTTAGATCCTACGCATTTCACAGAAGATGACAAAAGGAATCACATCATAACAAGTCCCCTTCAAGGAGGGGTCCTAGTGTGATTCACCTTTGTACCCCCAGTGTACAGCGTAGAGCTTGGCCCAGAGAGGTGCCCTCAATTCATGTGTGAGGCACGAGTGAATGGGTGAATGGCCTTAAGTGATTCCAGATCTCCTGAAACCTAGCCGGCGCTGGCAGTGACTGCAGTGGTAGAGGGGTCCACCAGGGGGCGGAATAACCTCAGTTTTGTTTGGCTTGTTGCGGGAGTGGCTCAGAAAGCGGTCTCCCTGGCATTCGGCTCCCTTCTCCAGTTCCAAGTTTTTGTTGGTGCTTTGTTTTGTTTTTAAATCATGGAAACACAGAACAGGAAGGGACCTTGAGAGAACATTCAGACCAGCCCTCTGCTTTCAGTTAAAAAACTCTTTCTATTTCCATTTAATAATACCTGCTTTCAGGTAGTTAAAAACATTCTTCGGTTTCTTACAGATCAATCATAGAGAAGTGAGGAGACCTACTCCAAGTTCCACAGCAAGTGAATGGCGCAGGCAGGCCCGGAGCCCACAGCTTAGCCGACAGGATCCCATTGCCTTGTCCTGCAGCCCTGCGAGGGAGGCTCCACAATCATCTTACACCTGAGGACACGCCCAGAGAGGTTGTCATCTAGCTGGGTCACTCAGTGGGAGTGCTGGGACTTGGACACAGGTCTCCAGCCTTCTTTTCCAGCGTTCTTACCTCTGTCGTAGTCACAAAACTTTGCTTGGCTCTTTTGGGGTGGGTCAGGGTAGGGGGGCATGCTCTTTCCCGGCAACTTAGCTGCAGGCGTCATCCAGACTCCCCCTGGGGAAAGTCTGTTCTGGGCCTGCCCATCTGAGTCAGGGTCGGTTGCTGTGCCAGCCCCAGACCCTGTTCTCCCTCCCTCCAGCTGCTGGCTCAGCCTCACCCCAGAGGGCCCACAAGGAGACCAGGGCCGCGAGAGCTCTTTGAAGAAAGCTCAGACGGGTGGCAGGTTTTCGGGGTCGGTGTTTCACACCGTGTAACTGGTTCATTGTGGAGTCTCAGCTCAGTTGGGTGCAGAGCTCCTGAGGTGGGAGAAGCCCTTCGGCCATGAATTCTTCCAGCCGACTCCCCCACGCCCACATTTTCACCCACACTTTCCCACACCTGCCGCCCGCACTGACCACAAGGCCTTTGCTCCAAGGAGAAGGGCTAATTATTAACCAGTTAAAAGAAGCTGTCCCTACCCTCAACGAGCTTGCAGGGATTGGGGAGCAATTCGAAACAGACGATAACGGAGACTGAGCTCTGGGGGGTCAAGACAGAGTGGTGGTTATAGTAGGGGTCTTGGAATCTGATAGGCCTGGAATCTGATAGGCTTTGCTGTGCAACTTTCTTTGTTGGCTTTTTTTTTTTTTTTTTTTTTTTTGGCCATGCAACACTTGCAGGATCTTAATTCCCTGACCAGGGATCGAAACTGCACCCTTGGTAGTGGCAGTAAAAGCGCAGAGTCCTAACCACTGGACAGCCTGCTGTGTGACTTTGGATAAGTCGCTTTCCCTCTCTGAACTTGTTTCCTCAGATTTAAAGTAGGGGTGATCACACCTCCCTCAGGATCCAGAGGGTCAGATGAGATGGCATACAGGAAGTATGAGCTTGTGGAGGTCTTGGTACATAGCGGTATACGATAAATGTTGGTTCTTAGGAGATCAGCAGACATTACAAAGGGAAGTGGGAGTAAGGGAAGGCTTCTTAGGGGAGATTAGGGTTGAGCTTGGCTTTAAAAGAGGAGAAGAATTTGGACGGTCAGATGGAAGAAGATGCTTGTAGGTAAGTCTTGCCAAGCATTTGAATGAATGAATAAAAGCAAAGCCCCAAGGTTCACTTCCATCCTCTCTCATGGATGGTTTAGAGAGAGGGTCATGCAGGTGACCTGGCCCAAGAGGGGCATACCAGTGAGAAGTCACAGGGGAAGTCACAGGGGCACAGTCATGGTCCTGATGACAATTCAAACCTCCCCATTGGTAGAGGAGGTGTAACCCTGGGCCAAGCTGTGTGGTCTGCCTGTAATTTGTGACCCAGGGTCTGAGACACTGGGCCTGTCCCTCCAGCCCTCCCCTGAGAAATCGATCCCTAAGAAAGTGCCTCCTGGTTGTCAGTGGATAAATGAGTGACCCCTTCCAGGAAACTGGTCTGCATTTCAATGGGGGCTGTTTGGAGACAATGCCTTATCTCCCAGGGTTTCCCAACTTTTTAGCAGCCGGAGCTCTTGTTTTCTCACTTGAGACCTCAATGGGATTCCTTGAGCAGTTTACATCTTCACTGTTGGCTGAATCCCAGGACCCAGAAAGCATAGTTCGCATCTGTCTGAATATCCAGGGCTCACTGGGTCCGCACAAAGTCATGGGGGGCAAGCTGGGCCAGAGGGAGAAGCGCTAGTGGAGCTCCTCTGCTTCTGCTCTTGTTTGGACAAACACGGTACGTACCGTGTCCTTTTCTCTGCATTGCTCTGCATTGCTCTCTGTGCATTGCTCAAGGTAGGCTAGGTTTGCTGAAGTTACACAGAAACCCTGAAATCTCAGTGGTTTAATACAGGAAAGGCTTAGTTCTTGTTCTCACAAAGTCTGATGAGGATTAGACACAGGTAGCTGGGCTGTCTGGAACATGTGGCCTCCAAGATCTCCACAGCACGGGGAGAGAGATGGGGAAGCACGTGTCTTAGTCATCTGAGGCTGCCATGACAAACTACCACAGACTGGGTGGCTGAAACAACAGAAATTTATTTCTCACAGTTCTGGAGGCTGAGAAGGTCAAGATCAAGGTGCCAACCGATTTGGTTCCTGGTGAAAGCTCTCTCCCTGGTTTGCTGATGGCCGCCTTCTCACTGCGAGCTCTCTGGTGTCTCCTCTTATAAGGGTACCAATCCTATCAGATCAGGGTCCCAAGCTCATGACTTCATTTAATTCATTTAATTAATCCTTCCTTAACCCTAGTTCAGCCACCCTGAGAGTTAGGGCCTCGACATATGAATTGAGAGGGCGCGGGCACCACTCACTCATAGCACATAGCAGCTCTTAAGCACCTCAGCCCCCAAAATGATGTACGTCACTCTCCCTTGGCCAGAATTTGTTACGTGGCCCAAACAACTGCAGGGGAGGCTGGGAAAGGTATGGGAGCAAGTGGATATCTGCTGAGCATGATCTTTGCCACACACGGTCTTCTGGGCCGAGCCTGCTGAAGAAGGAACGTCTTGAGGGTCAGAACAACAGCGCTGAGATATAAGGTAGGAAACACACACTCCTTAGACTGTCTTCCAGGCAGGTTCAAGGAGCCGAGACCTGGAACCTGATTCTGAATAGGATTCTTGGGATTGGGGGTGGGAGGGTAGGAAACTTGTCCCTGTGGTTGGGATATTTTGAGGTTTACTACGTCTCCTGCCCAGGATGTGGACACAAATGTTTCCTCACAGATATATCAATGGGGACTCAGGAAATTCAGATGAATTAGGCAGAGACCACACTTTGGATTCATTTATTTTTTAATTGACATATTGCATATTTCTCTCCCCGAAGCTGTTTCTTATTTTCTGATAACTCATTTTCCACTACATATCAATAGGAAGAGAGCTAACAAAGGACTGCCAAAGAGGACTCTTCGGGAACCTGCTTTAACCACTAGCTATTTGAGCAATATGTTCTGACAGCTTGTTTGAGGGGAAGGTCTCGGTCATGGCTTCCCTCACGGAGGCTTACAGGGCCCGCGCCTGCCTCTCCAACCTCATCCCTCTGCCTAACGACCCAGGCACACTGGTCACCATTCTGTTCCAAGAGACCCCAAACCCTTGGCTGCTCTGGGGCATGTGTTTGCTGTTCCCTCTGCCTGGAATGTTCTTTTTCCAGATCTTTGCAGTCTGCTTCCTTTTCATCTTTCAAGCCTAAGTTCAAATGCCACCACCACATAGAGGTCTGACCACTCATATAAAGCCATGAGGTCTCCCCTGCTCCCCCGGTCACCATATAGACAGATACTCTTCATCATCAGCCAGTTTATTTCTTTGGTAACAATGATCACAATCTGTGCCTACCTGTTTACTTCCTTCTGAATGGCTTGCAAGTGATTTCTCAGGGCTCGATCTACTGGACTGAGTTTCCCCAGGAAAGCAGAGACTGCGGGGTCTCTATCCTTTGTGTCCCCTATGGGAGGGAAGGGCACTGCTGACTCATGTATAAGAATATCAGAGCCCTAACATAGTGTGAGAGTTCCCAGAGCCCTGGGTGAAAGTCACACATGAGATTCAATGGAGCACCTACTGTGTATGTTTAGTGCTCACTGTGTTCTAGAGCTGTAGGCAGTCCTGGCCCCTGCCTGCCTTCATAGAGCTTGTGGTTCCTACGGAAGACACAGCATCATCATCACCATTATACAAATCATAAGTGACACTTATATAGTGCTTATTACGTACCATGCTTTGTTCCAAGCACCTTACATCTATTCATTCATTTTAAGCCCTACAGTGACCCTATGAGGGAGGCACTATTATCATTCTCATTTTTACAAACGAGGATACTGAGGCTCAGAGAGGTCAAGTAAGTTGCTTGAGGCTGCCCAGCCAGTGAGTATGAAATGAGCCATTATTAGTTACTAGCCAGGGAATTCCCCTGTTTCTGTTGTGGTCGTTGTTGACCTAGGTTGCTTAGGAAGTGCTACATCGGCTCCTACTGCAGTTTAGATCCTGTGTGCCGGTAGTTGTGGTAAACAACAATGCAGGAGGATACCTGTGTGCGCCCAGAGCGCTCCTGAATTTTCTCATTGATTTTGTATGTGAATGAATAGCTTTGAACCTCACTGAAGCCCTTCCTTATATGTATAACTGATTCACTTTGTTATAAAGCAGAAACTAACACACCATTGTAAAGCAATTATACTCCAATAAAGATGTAAAAAAAAAAAAAAAGAGTGCCGATTGCGGTAACTGATCTTGGGTGCCGGGGATTGCAACATTTGCACTAAAGTGATGTTCCCAAAGCCTGGAGTGTGTGTGTGTGCGTGTGTGCCCGTGTGTGTGTGTGTACATGTGTGTGCGTTGGAAAGGGGGATGTATCTCAGACCTTCACACCTAATCAATCCACATGTTGTGCTTCAAGCACAGGACTGCTGAGGTCCAAGTGGTGATTGCAGTTTCTTTCCTTCATTCCACAGTGTAATATGGGGTCATGAGCCTGACCCTAACATCAGACAGACTTGACCTTGAATACTAGTCCAACTGTGTACTCGTGTTACGACCTCAGACAAGTCGCTTGTAACCTCTCCGAGCGCGCATTTTCTCATCTGTAAAGTGGGGCGAAAAAACAGCACTTTCCTCATCGCATTGTCCAGGTTAGATGAGATAAGCCTTGTGAGGCACAGCGCCGGATACATAGCAGATGTTCCAGAAATGGCAGCTCTTCCTACCGTTCATTGGCAAGGCCTTGCTGGGCGCGCGCAGTATGCCGGGCTGTGTGCTGAGTGGGGGACAGGATGAGGAGGGATTCAGAGATTAGTCCGACAAGGGCCAACCCGGCTCTCTTCCTCACCCGGCCCCAGATCCGGCCAGGAGACCTTGCACTTGGACTCACACGGAGTCCAGGCCAGAGAGAGTCACCGGATCAGTGCACCACCCACACCCGCATCGCCCACCCTCCCACCGTTGCTGGAGTTGCAGCTGGGGCGCGGGGAGCTGCTCCCTCATGGAGGTGGAGTCGGCACATGTTTCCAGCTGTGCATGGGACAGGGTGGGGCGCCAGCGCGGGGACCGTGTAACTAGGTCACCGTTTCTCTGTTCCTCTCCTCAGCCTCTTGGGCACAGGCAACATGCTATCACTTTCTACCTTTTCTTGGGACGTGGCTTCCTCTCCTTGTCCGAGACTTCCTGTTATCTGTTGTGCCCTTTTCTTTTTGCCACCTGCCCATCCCCAATCTCCCACTCCCCAACCCCAATGCTTAGCCACCACTAGGCTCAGTGGCCAGTGGATCCCTCTTGTCGCTGGGGAGGCTCATGGGAACATAGCAATACGTCTAACCAGGCACCAGAGCGTGGCCCGTTGTTGGGTGCTGTTGGCAAGAGGAAAGGAGGGGAGGGGAGGGAAAAGGAGGGCAAGGGAGAAGCGAGCAAAAAGTAGAGGACTTGGTCTCCATCCTGGCTGATGATGGAGTGTGTCACCTCACACGGGAGGGCGGGAGGAAACCCAACGGGCATTCTGTCCGTAGCCCCGTGTGAAACTCTGCAGCCTGTACTTTATGCCATGGAAGAAGTGGGGAGAGCACGGGGGGCTGTCGCACAGGGAGTGGGGCTAGGGCTGGACCTTGAAGGAGACAAGGGATTGGGATGGGGCGGGTGGGCTCAATTCTGGCCTGGTTGGGATGCAGTTGTCTATCTGAGGGCTGGTACGAGGCACCAGCTGGGTGGTAAAGAATGAAGGAGGTGTGGGTCAGGCACAGGCCAGGGATAGAGCAGCCAGGTGGGGGCCAGAGGTGGGGACAGCAGAAAGGCGCAGAGGGACCTTTGGCCAGATGGCTGCAGAGGCCATGGGGGTCGCCCTTTGTCTCCACCCCTCATTCTGTTCTCTTTGTAGCCTTTATCTTCTGCCTGCCCCCCTACTTTCTCTCACTCCTCTGGGTCTCATCCTCATCCTTTTCTTCTCAGTTATTTCATCTGCCAAATAAAGCTATTCACGCCGGAGGTCAGAGACCCGTGGTGTCACCTCCGCTGCTTTCCATTCTGCCCGTTCTGAAATCTGATTCAATAAGCGCTGCTGCCTTAGGGCTGCAATTGCTCCCCGGGCTGGATGTGGGGCACAAGGACCCAGACCTTGGGTTCCCCGCTCCTGCTTCCTTGCTGCGGGCTGTGGAACAAGCCTGTTTCACTTCTCACCCAGGCTGGAGACGGGCGAGGATGCCAAGTCTAGAAATTGCTTTTCTTCCAGAGTCAAATGGCTTCCTCTCAGCAACAGTCCCTTTAGTATGAGAGGGAAGCCAGAAAAGGAGATCTTTGATGTTGTTCAACTGAGAAATACATCAGGTGGGAGCGAGCCGGAAATGCCGGAGTGAAGGGCTCTGTGGTCGCTGCATTGGCGGGAGCGCTGCCTGGACTTTGCTTTTTGATGGCAAATGTCTCCTGACATAAACACAAGCAGAGCAGGGAAAAACAACCTTCAGTCCCCAAACAAACAAAACAGGAACGGGATCTGCCTCGCATGAGCAACGGCTCTTGCTGCAGTGATGCCGCTCAAGGGGCCTTCACTGTGGAATTTCCTTCCTTGAGCATGACGGATTTTCCATTCTTGTCCCCGAATGAACACCCGCCTTAGGGCTTAGTGGACGGCAGGGGACCTCTGCAAGGCCCCCCGAGAAATGGACAGCACTGTCTCACCTGAGCATGGCTTCAGAGGGGTGTGCCTCCTCTCTTGAGTCGGGTCTAAGATGAGTGCTACTGCATCCCTCAAAGCGCCATGAGACCCATTGCCCTCAGATGCCTGACCACTTAGCTTGAAAGCACCTTTGTTTTCTGTCCCATCTTGGACTTCTCCCTTCATGCACCAAACACTCCAGTCATAACAGACTCATCTCTTTTTTCCAGGAGAGGGCCATCTTTTCTTGCATCCCTGACTGTCTGCTTATTCTGTTCCTTGGACCACTCTGCCCCCACCCCACTTCTGCCCATCCAAGAGACATTATGGCCTAGTATTGACGAGCATGGACTCTGTTTACGTTTGGTTCTGGGCTCCATTGCTTACCATCTGTGTGGCCTCTGTACCTCCATTTTCACCTCCATTAAATGGGGTCAATAATGGCTCTTATTCCTAGGGTTGTGATTAGCCCTAAATGAGTTACTCTTTGTAGTACACGTAGAAGAGTATTTGGTATATCATAAGCACTATACAAAGGGTCAGGAATCAATATGCAAATCCTACTCCCTTTCAAAGTTCAGCTCAAATGCCACCTCCTCCATGAAGTCTTCCTGATCCACCCAAGTGGAAATACTCTCTCCCTCCTCTAACTTCCCATAGCCTTTTAGCTGGATCTGTCCTGGGGAACTACTTGGTATCATAAGAAGATATCCACGGGTCCCAGTTACCTGAGGGCTGGGACCCCTCCTGTAATTTCCACAGGGCCTTACACCTAGGATGTGCTCAATAGGTCCTTGGTGAATGATTGAATAGAGTTGAGAAGGGGTGATAATGGGACCCAGGGGGAGAGCACAGCTCCTCCTCAGCCCTGTCCAGCCTCCCCATGGGAAGGTGAAGGATCCATCACCAGGGAGTTATGTGTTCGACAGTTGGGGCCGGCTCACGTGGATCCACCGCTACTCCTTGATCAGGCCCTCCTGGTGAGCAGTGGCGAGGCTGGGGCGCGGTGGACGGCAGCCACAGTGGAGGGATACTCCCAGCAGCCTCCACCATGCTGGGCCCTGGCAGTAGTGCTGAGGCACCCTGGACCACATCTGGGCTGCTTTATGCGCCCTCTAATCCTGGGATTCTCAGTCTACAGTACAGCCAGATTGATCAGGATCTCAGAGCCAAGTCCCACACATTTTCTTCCCCCCAAAATGCAACCCACTGAACCAAAAAAACCAGTTCCTGCTGACCTTGGGCTCCAGATGCTACCCGCTTTCCATCCCTCTTTTCCCTCCTGGCCAGCAATTATGGACACATTTACACCTCCTCGACTCAGGTCCATCATCCATTGGGGCTGGACTTGGGCCCTACCAGGGAGCTGAGCTGTTTTCTCGGAGGCCTCAAGCACCCTCATATACCTTTAGCTACTCTACTCGGATTTTTGTTCATTGCCTGTGCCACCTCTTGCTGAAATGACTTCTCTGTGGCCTTCAAGCAACCATGGCTTTTCTGTACACTTCACAGCACCTAGCATGGTGGGAGTGAAGGTTGGCCTTGCACGTAGTACAGGCTTCCTTAATCCGTTTTTGGTTCAAATGCTGAATTAAGGGGTGGGGGGAGGGAAATAAAGCTCCAGTCACTCTGATCATATTCTTCTTAACTTTTAAAATTCTGACCATACTAGTGGATCCCTGAGTTATCAGGTCCTTGAGATCTGAATGATGTTGCTTTGAGTCCTCCCACCCCCACCCCAGTGCCACGACCCAGGCAAGTCAAGAGCCCGGTCCAAGATATTTGTGAATTTCTTGGGGTGGAGGAATAGGGAAGATTTATATTCTCATGGTCTCGTGTGCCACCCAGGTTCCTGGAGCTTTGGGCATGATCTGTGCTTTCACCATGTTGACCAAGAGAGGAAACTTAGACCCTTCCCACCAAGAAAATGAGAGTAAAATTTACTGAAGGTCTTTGGCTGATGGAATCCTGGGGAAGGAGTCACATTACACACAGCTCCCTGCCTCCTCTGTCCCTCTTCCTCTCTGCTCCTTACTCTTTCCCTCCAGGATTTCTAAGGTTGCTCCAAATTCTGAAGCCTTTGGTACCCATTAAGGGTGTGAATGAAGGTCAGGGAGTGTATCACCTTCTACCCCCAAGAACTTATCAAGTCTTTACCAACATAGGTAGTTCTTGCCCTGTGGATTCTTGGCATTAAGTAATAAAATTTGCTGCACCTCATTACATGAGCAAGCTTCTTTCCCTCGCTAGGCCTCAGTCTCATGATCTGTGAAATGGCATACAATCACTAGGTCAGCCTTGTCCAACAGAAGTATAGTGCAAGACCTATATGTAATTTTAAAATTTCAAATAGCCACATTAAAAAAATAAACAGGTGAAGTTAGTTCTTGTTTATCTTCTCAGGTAGCAATGGGGGAGCCACTAAAGAATGTTTTAACAGCATTACTGAGGCATCATTGACATATAATAAACCGCACATATTTAAGGTGTACGGTTTAAGATTTGACATATGACACCTGTGAAACCATCGAGTGTCCTCGTGCCCCTTTGTAATTATATATGTTTAATAGTATATTTATTTAACTCAATTTACCCAAAATAGTCCTTTTTACATGTATTCAATATGAAAAATTTTAATGAGGTATCTGACATTGTTTTTTTAATACAAAGTTTTCAAATACATTATAGGTTATTACAAGATATTGAGTGGAGTCCCCTGTGCTACACAGTAGGTCCTTGTTGTTTATCTATTTTATGTATAGTAGTGTGTATCCGTTAATCCCAACCTCCTAATTTATCTCCCCACCAAATTCCAGTGTGTTTTACACCGATGAGATGTCTTGTTTCGCACCAGCTACATTTCAAGTGTTCCATAGTGACATGTGCCTGCTGGTGACTGTTTTGGACATCAGAGATCTATGTGATCTCTCTGCACCCTTTCCTCTCTCTCACTGAAGGGCTCCCTGTGTCTGTATCTCTTCCAGGCAGCTCCTGACGCACACCCTCATGTTTGGTCTTCAGGCTCTACAGCACTCTGTCCCTGGATGGACCGTTTAGTTGGCCATCTCTGAATGGGCTCCAGGTTTGTGGCGCTTGCCTTGGAGGTGGTGAGCAGGCTGTTTCGCAGTGTTCTTTTTTTTCTTTTCTCTCTCTTTTTTTATTTCCAGTGTTCAACATGGCTTGAACCAAGCTGTTGCTGCCGTGTGCACAGCCCGAGCGCGGGTCCCCTGGTGCAGCCCGCCATCTGGACTCATGGTCACCCCCACCCTGGCTGAGACATCCAGAGGAGGGCCACTCATTGAACCCACTCTTACGCAATAAAATTCCAGAGCAAGGCTCTGGATGGGGCCATTTCCGTGAATAGCGGAGTTAGGGCAGGTCAGCTGTGAGGTGCGTGACTAATAATAAAGCACCAGAGTTTGCAGATAAGTATCCTTTTTATGACAAATGAGATTGGATTCAGGATTATCCTTTTTAAAATAAGAATGGAGTCAGAGTTACTCCTAGAACAAGGTCACTTGCACACTGGCGGGCCTTCTTTATAAATTTATTTATTTATTTGTTTATTTTTGGCTGCGCTGGGTCTTCTTTGCTGTGCGCGGGCTTTCTCTAGTTGCGGTGAGCGGGGGCTACTCTTCACTGCGGTGCGCAGGCTTCTCATTGTGGTGGCTTCTCTTGTTACGGAGCATGGGCTCTAGGCGTGCAGGCTTCAGTAGTTGTGGTGCGCGGGCTCAGTAGTTGTGGCGCACGGGCTTAGTTGCTCCGCGGCACGTGGGATCTTCCTGGACCAGGGCTCGAGCCCGTGTCCCCTGCATTGGCAGGTGGATTCTTAACCACTGTGCCACCAGGGAAGTCCCAGGCCTTCTTAAATGGGAGAGAAAGGGTGGGGTTATAACTTCTGTGCTGGGAATCGCGCATGACCCCTAGCCTGTCTTCCCGCTCTTGAGCAACCATTGAGGATCATGGAGAGGTGTGGCCATGATCACTACATATTTCTGTGTGTCGGGGGGTTGTTATCACAACTCAAGTATGTCGATGGGAGCATGCTTAGAGTGAGTTGCGGTGCAAAAAAGATTGAGAAGTCCTGGAACCGGGAACCCAGGTGGGATAGGCTGTCCAGAGTGAGAGGCTTGCATCTGCCTGCGGCCTAGCGCTGTTCACTGAGGCACTGACATGAGGTGAAGACGGGGAGGCCAGCAATGCCCAGGGCAAGCACGAGAGGCCCCAAAGCCCTCAGAAGCAGCCCCTCTTTTGGCAAGGGCAGCATAAGCCTGGGGTCAGGCGTGGAAAGAGCTAGACAATCACCTCAAACCAGCCCAATTTTCCTTTAGGCCTACGGGGCGCCCTGCTGTGGGTTGAGGGAGCTGCGTGCTCTCCTCAGGGACACGGAGGGAGGCCAGGAGTGGGACCCGACAGCTCCCAACCTCTAGGACGGCCATTTGGGGCCAGAGGGAAGCTGCATCTTTGCTTTTGCAGCTGCAGCGGCAGTGAAGAAAGCAGGAGGGCATCCTGTGGCGGGAAATGCCTATCAGTGTCATCCCCAGCTGCTTCCGGCTTCCTCCTTCACGGATTCCGAGGCTCCTCCGTATCCCCAGGTTCTGGCCCGCAGCTGCGCGTCCCCCTCGAGGCCCACGTCACAGGGCCGCCTAGGGGCTGTCGGCTCCCCATTGTTCTCGGGGCTTCTCCGGCATTCCTTTGGCTCAGGAGGGGAAATGCCTGAAGCTTCCCCTGCACCTCCTCAGAGATGCTTGACCAAATAGTCACTACCATTCTCGGCCCCTCAAAGGACACTGCGGGGAGGGTCTGGCCAGGCTGGCCGCACCACAAGTACACCTGCTGGAGGCCAAGGACGAATCTGAGGCGCTAACTAGGTCTCTGCTTCTTGGGCTGACCCTAAAGGCCCCTCTCTCCCTCAGCACACAATCACCCCACAGTTACCACACACAGCCACGGCCCTGATTTCCAGTCCTACCATTTCCACACAGTTCTGCACACACTCTGGTACACACAGCCCTGCCCAACCCATTCCTCCCAGGAAGCCGGCTGGTGTGGCAGGGCCAGAAGCTACTCTTGCTGTGGATGTGACTCAAGACTCTTTCGGAAGTCTTCCCTGACGATAGGCACACCTTCCTGGGTGCAAGCTGCCCCAAACCCCGCCTACCGTGTGCCAGGCTCATAGACACTGGGAATACGGTACAGAACACACCAGACCAAAGCCCTGACCCTTTTAGAGTTTACGTTCTAGTGGGAGGAGGGGGAGAACAACAAACAAACAAGTAAAATGGACAATATGACACGTGGTGCTAAGTGCTATTGCATAAAAAATAAAAGAAGAAAGAGGAATAGTGACTAGTAGAGGGTTTGCAATTGTTGTTTTGTTTGTTTGTTTGTTTTGTTTTGTTTGCGGTGTGTGGGCCTCTCACTGTTTTGGCCTCTCCCGTTGCGGAGCACAGGCTCCGGACACGCAGGTTCAGCGGCCATGGCTCACGGGCCCAGCCGCTCCGCGGCGTGTGGAATCTTCCCGGACCGGGGCACGAACCTGTGTCCCCTGCATCAGCAGGCGGACTCTCAACCACTGCGCCACCAGGGAAGCCCGTGGGTTTGCAATTTTAAATACAGTGAGTAGGGAAGGTTGACCAAGAAGATGACATTTGAGCAAATACTGAAGGATGTGAAGGAGTAGAACACACTGATATCCGGAAGAACATGCTGGGACAAGGGAGGAGTGAGTGCAAAGGCCCTGTGGCAGGAATATGCCTGGAGTAAGCAAAGACTAACAAAGAAGCCAGTGTATTTGGAGTGGAGGGCTGGAAGGAGGAGCAGTAGGAGGTGAGGCTGGAGACTTAATGGAGGCCAGATCCTGAGGGTCTTATTTGCCATTGTAATGAGGTAGATGAGAGCTACTGGAGAGTTCTGAGCAGAGGCCTGGCATAATCTGATTTAGACTGTAAAAGGATTATTCCAGCTGCTGTGTTGAGAACAGAATGTAGGGGGACCAGGGCAGAGGCAGGGAGACCAGTTAGGAGTCTCTTGAAATAATCCAGGTGAAAGGCGACGGTGTGGCCACAGTGGTAACAGTGGGTGAGACGTGGCAGAATCTAGATTTATTCTGAAGGTAGAGTCGACAGGATTTGCCACTGGATAAGATGGGAGGGGTGGGAGGTGAATGAAAGAAAAGAATCAAGGATGACTCAAAAAATTTCCACCTGACCCACTTTGGAGTTGCCATTTACCGCACGGGGAGCAGGTTTGGGGGTTGAGGGAGAATCAGGCACTTGGCTGTGGCCATATTCGGTTTGAGAAGCCTATTAGACGTCCAAATGGGGAGGGCATGTAGGCAGTTTGGTACATGAATCTGGAGCTCAGGAGAGGAACCTGTACCTTTCCCGTGTACATTTTTTATGCTTTTATGATGCATTGTGTGTATAAACAACTTCTAGGTTTGCTTTATGAGTGTTTAAACTTTATATAAATGACACCATGTACCTATTTGAGATTTACCATGTTGAAACATACAGTTCTTTCAATTTAACTCTATAATATTTCATTGTACAATTATGCCCCAACTTATGGACCCACTCCCCTATTCATGGACTTAGGTTGTTTGAATTTCTAGATATTTTTTCTGATTCCGCGGAGTGTGATGCAATGCTTTCTGGCGCTGGGCACACAGATACTAAATGGTTGACTATTTCTGTTTACCTCCATCTGTGTGTCTGGCATCATTAATTCCCAGGCATTAGGAAATAAACCATATCTGTTGATTTCACTGCACCCTGTTCACTAAGCTGGGCGCAGCCAGGTTTCTCCCTGATGATATTTGGTTAGCCATGTTGTCCAAAGTGCTGGAAAGTAACAGCAATGATTTGAACTTTTCAAGTTGCCCCAAAACTTCACAGCTGCAGACAACAAGCATTTTTATCTCATGGTTTGTGTGGGTCAGGAATGGGGTACAGCTTAGCTGGACTCTCCATCTTGGGGTCTCTCACAGGCTGCAGTCGAGGTGTTGGCCAGGTGCAAGGACCTAAAGGCTCAACTGGAGGAGGACCACTTCCTGCTCTCTTATGAGGCTGTTGGAGGGGCCTTCAGGCGCTCATTAGCTGTTAAATTGAGAGCCTCTGTTTCTTGCTGGCTGCCTGCCACCCTCAGTTCCTTGCCATGTGGAACTCTCCATAGGGCAGCTCACAACATGGCAGCTGGCTTCCACAGCGCCAGCAAGTGAGAGATGATGAGAGAGTGCAAGAAAGACAGGAGTCACAGTCTTATAATCTAACCTTGGACATGACAGTCCATCACCTTTGCCATATTCTATTTGTGAGAATTGAGTCACTAGGTCCAGGCCACATGCCAGGGGAAGGACTAGACAAGGGCGGGAATCTCAGGAGGCGGGGATCCTGGGGACCATCAGAGAGGCTGCCTACCACGGAAACCAGAGGACTTTGGTGCGAGCAGGGTCGATGGGACCAAATGTCTGCAGAGACACCAAGGGGGGCGGGGCGGTGGGCGGAGCCAGGGAGCTGGAGTTTGGCGGACGGGCTCTGGGCTGAGCAAATGAAGGCATCTGGCAGAGATCATTTATCTCAGATTTGGCAGTGACAGTGAAGTGCATGTCAGTGGAGGGACAGGGAAGTTCCTAGCACATTTGAAGGCCAAGGTGAAGGAGCCAGTGGAAAGGTGAATGTTGCACATGGTGGAGGGGAAGGGGACAGTGTAGAGCCAGACCCCGAGGACAGGAGGAAGGGCACCTTGTCACCGACCACAGAGCATTTACACGGCGCACTGTAGGCTACAGGTGCTTTTACATGTATGTTCTTATTGGATCCTCAGAGCAACCCAGCGAGGTTGGCAGAGCAAGTTATAGCATCACCCCCATTTTACCCATGAGGAAACAGGTGCGGAGAGGGGATGTCTGAGCCAGGGCTAGAATTCAGGTATACCATCTCCGAGTGTTTCAAGTCTGGTACTGGTTCCTCACTGGGTCCCAACACTCTCAGCCTGCTGTTTCACTGCTCAAGGACCAGCCTTGGCTCCCTTGTGCCTGTGAAGTTGAGGAGCTCTCCTCACCCCAAGGGGACTGAATAAAGGACTACAGTTTCAGTTAAGGCAGGATGGGCTACAGATGGAAAGGAATAAGAATTCCTTGACTGTCAAGGGGGCTCTAACTCAACTTGGGCACCTTTGGGGTGTGAGTGTGGACAGGGGAAGACCCTGCAGAGTGGCCTTGTGAGATCTATGCCTCTGATTAGGCCCAGTGAGGCAGTGTGTGGAGGAGAGATGCTGAGTCAACGTGGGCCAAGCAAGGACCCCCAAGCTGACTCTCCCTGCGGAGGGCTTGTCCCCGTGAGTTCCTCCCTCAGCCACTCAACGCAGCTGGCTCTCCAGACTTTGGCTACATTTGGAAACTCACTGGGGAGACAGTGGCCTCCCTCTGGGAATCTCGGCCTCCTGCCCCACCCACTTCCCCACCATGGCCTTAGCCCTTCCCCAGGAGACCTGGAGCATCTTGGGACAGGGGGCTGTGTCTCTCCCAGCAGGCAGGGAACCCAAGCCTTGCCCTTGGTGAGCCCCAGGACACACACAACTCACCCTGGCTCTGGGACAAGAGGCCAATAACACCACGCCATCTGGAACCACCTGAGCTACATGGGTCCTCAGAGATCTTCCAGAGCCTCATCTTTTAGATAAGGAAATTGAGGTACAGGAGAGGGAGGGGTTTAGTCCCAGACCACCGAGCTGCTGAGTGGCTGAGCGGGAGGGCCATAGTCTGAGGGAGGCGCGATGCTAAGGGAGAAGGGACTCTCGGGCAGCTAAGGCGGGAGTTCTAAGCAGAGTGTGAAAGAGCTCATATAAGCAATGCTTGAGAAGCCCTGGGAGTGGCATGCAGTAGGTGCTTCACAAATGCATGGTAGGGCTTCCCTGGTGGTGCAGTGGTTGAGAGTCCGCCTGCCAATGCAGGGGACGCGGGTTCGTGCCCCGGGCCGGGAAGATCCCACATGCCGCGGAGCGGCTGGGCCCGTGAGCCATGGCCGCTGAGCCTGCGCGTCCGGAGCCTGTGCTCCGCAACGAGAGAGGCCACAACAGTGAGAGGCCTGCGTACCGCAAAAACAAAAACAAAAACAAAAACAAATGCATGGTAAATAAATGAGTGATTCTTGCTGCAGGGGTAGAGGAAGGACCAGGCCATAGGGGTTTAAAACTGAGCCCTGTTCTGAGTCTTGCTGGGTTCACATCAGTGGGACTGGAATAGCCTGGCTGGGCTTTCTTCCCATGGGACACAACTCTGACTAGAAACTGGGGTGGGGACGATAGGACGGGGGGTTTACAGGGAGGGATGCCCACCCTTAACTGGGGTGGAGAGCTCCCTCCTTTCCCTTTAATTTTTATTGAGCACTTGCTTGGTGCCGAGCAGTGTTAGAAACACACACACACACACACACACACACACACACACACACGCTATGAACACCTCCATGTTACAGATCAGGAAACTGGCCGTGAGAGGTTCAGGACCTCGCCCAGAGTCTCACAGCTGATAGTGACCATCTGGTTTCAATGCCTGCACCCCTAAGGGCTAGACTACACAGCCTTCTGGCTGTAGGTACAGCAGCGCCCTAAGGAGATGGTGCCAGGGTGGGAAAGTGTGAAAAGGAGAGGAAGCAGGATGCACAGGGCTGTTTGTCATTATCTTCATTTCTTTAACACTTATGAAGCGCCTACTACGTGACTGTGCATGAGGCAGGGGTTACTGCCATGGGCCAGAGAGGCCTGTCCCTGCAGTCACAGAGCTCCCAGCCTAGAGAGGGAGAACAGCTAGCCAGGAGTGACACCACTGTGGGACAGGGGCCAGCAGGGCAGCAGTAAGGGGGCCATGGGGGCACCAAAGAGTGGCCAAACCTAGATCTAGTTCAAGCCCCGGTCTAGCTTGCCAGGGAAGGTCTCCCCGAGAACCTGACTCTTTCAGCTGAGACCTTGTTTGATTCTTGCCACAGTCCGGTTTACAGAGAGGGCAACTGAGGCCCAGAGAGGTCAGCTGACTCGCCCGGGAACACACAGTCGGTGAGTCAGAGAGCTGGGACCCAGAGTCAGGGCTCAGACCCCCAGGCTCCCACTGCAGCAAGAGCAGAATCAGACAAGCTCCAGCGAAGGAAGGACGTTGTGCCATGGAGGAGAGGTGTGAGGCAGGCGGAGTCGGAGGGAGAGGGATCCTCCAGGAGACGGAGTCCAAAGGAGGGTAAGGATGGCCAGGGGGACGGGTGTCCCCTGAGAGAGCTCAGTGCCCCTTGAGCCCCAGTGAAGCCGTGGAAGGCCTCTGGCTGCAGCCCGTACACTCAGGCAGTTCCTGGGGACAGACAAAAGGGGGCCACACCCACCTGGCCACCAGCTGGGGAGGTAACTCCATCTGCTTGCTGCCCAGACCTTCCACGTGATGGACACGGTGCTCATGACACCTCCCCCTGAGTTTCCATAGCAACTAGGAATCACCACCACCCCCATCCCAACTCACAAGATGTTCTGCTTGTTGTGGCCAGCAGCTGTGTCGGGTTGTGGAAAATAACACAGCCTGGCCTTTGAGACTGGTTTTGCTGTCCAGTCATCCCTGATGCAGCAGTTAGATGTGGTTTTAGTTGGGGGGGGGGCAGGTGATAAGGGGTCTCTAATGTTCTGAATGCATCCGCCTGCCTCAGCTCAACGTCACCAGAGATAGACTGTGGTCAGCATTCATCCCAGAATCCCCTGCCAGAGCTAGTAAGGCGGCGTCCCTGCTGAAGAGATGCTCCAGGTTTAATAGACCCAATCTTCAGTTAACCCCAAAGCTTCCATTTTCTCATCTGCTAAACGAAGAGAATTATGCCTGTCTAAATAGTCTGTTATAAAGAAATAAGATGACATCTAGCACAGAAAACATGTTCTAGCAAAATGCTTAGCACACAGTCAGTGCTCAGAAATGTCAAATTTGGAGGGTCCATTCTAAGCATTTTTGCCTGTCCCCACAGATCCTTATTATAACCTCCATGAATAGGTAGAAAGACAGAAGCCCCAGCGGTCCTTGAGAATTCAAAGAGCCCAAGTTAGAGATCACTAGAGGTTCATAACACACTAGTTTATTGAGAGTGGACCTACCGGCAGGAGAGTCCTGGGTTTTAGCCCTGGCTGATGACTGGGGCCTGCCCTAAGGCCCTGCGGGGCCTCAGGCAAGTCACCTGCCCTCTCTGGTCCCCAGTTAGTCTTTCCATCTGGGCTGGCCTAAGCCAGAGGTTTTTCAGATTATGTTCCACAGAAGCTTAGGTGCCTCAGGGGACACTGTGGTAAGGAGAGGGATAAGACTGAATAGGGGACACCCTCCCCAATCCTGCTTTGATGGAATTCATATGTGCCACAGCTTTAAAAGTAGTTTGAAAACTCTGGCCTCACGCTCCTGGATTTGCTGGTGGGGATGGCACCTTGGCTGCTTCCTCAGCCCCAGAGTGTGGCAGCAGCCACACCAGCAGATGTTCCCAACCCCAAAGGTGCCCCAAACTCCATTTTCTCCCATGCAAAACCAGCCCGAGCCCTCTTCCTGCCCTGGCCCTTCTCCCTGACAGTCCCAATGGCCCAAATACTGGCCGCTTCAGCCAGACATCCCAAAGCAGTATGGTGAAGGGCCCTGGGGCAGAGAGGGGGCCTCTGAGGGGGAACAAGCCCTGGCCAGCTGACTCTTCCCCTTGGGGGGAAACAGCAGGAGCCAAGCCCCAGGACACTGGGCCAGTGGCCTGCCTCCCAGGGTGTTCTTGCCGAGTGTGGTGGGTGGGGGCCTCATCTGCATTTGGGACAAAGCCTACCCGGTGCTTGAGTGTTGTTGCCATGGAGACTCAGAAAGGTGTTATTAGCATCTTTTCAACTCGGTGGCCCTGTGTGGTCCGGTCCCGTGCAATCTTAGCAGTATCGCACCATCACCCTGGCAACCCATTAGCCTAGTGTTGTTACCATGGAAACCCCAGCAAGGTCGATCAGCCCAGGAACTTCCCCGAGGAGATGTGCGCTGGGGGCTCCGCCCATGGCAGGCCCACTCCTCAGGCCTCCCAGTTGACAGTGACCCACTCCATGAGCACTGAAGGTAGTTTAGGATCTTTTCTGGGGCAAGCGCAGAGTCAGTGTGACAGGAAAGAATTTGGCCCTGCAGAGTGGCAGATCTATGTGCTTTGTTACCATGGAAATGGTGCTTTTTAAGGATCTCAAAGCACAATGCAAAACTAACTCTTCCAGGAGATTGAGGCTGGCGGGAAAGGAGGCTGTGAGCCTCATTCACTTGTCCATTCATTCATTCATTCACCATCTATTGACTACCTATTAATACAATGAGTTCTGTGTAGGTCCTGGCCTCTAACTATAGGACCATCTGCTCACTCGCTCACCCCGTTTGAAAGAGGACTAATGAGATGGGGGTAACTATCCTACTTCCTGCTTCAGTCTCCATTTGAGGAGAAGGTATTGGCATGTGAAAGGGAATGGAATCAGAGGGTCTGTGTGTGTCCGGGGGTACAGGGAGAATATATGCTTTCTGTAGTCTCCTGTTTTTAACCTACACCCTTCTGGAGTCTTCAGGAAATCGGGATCTTTGTGTGGGCTGACTCACCAAATGCTTGGTCAGACACGCAAGAAGATTCTAGCAGCCACAGCCGCTTGAAGTCAGAATAGGCTACCTTGGGAAGTAATGAGCTCCCCATCACTGGAGGTATGCAAGCAGAAGCAAAACAACTGCTCCGTGATGATTGTATATAGACTGTAGAGCACAATGATTAAGAGCACAGGTTCTGGAGGCTGGCTGCCAGGCTTCAAATCTTGGCCCAATTGACTAACTATGTGACTTTGGGCAATTTTCTTAAGCTTATTGAGCCTTGGTTTCCACGTCTATAAAATGGGAATGATAAGAGTTTCTACCTTGTGGGGTGGTTGAGATTAAATGAGTATAATATATGTAAAGCACTTAGAACAGTACCTAGTATATAATAAGTGTTCAATAAATAGTAGCTTATATTATCTACTGATGGCTCAACTAAGGTCCCTGACAACCCCAGGATTCTATATGACTGTTGGTTACAAATCTTCCTGAGCACCCTGGGGATAAAAAAGGGATTCTGCCAGGGGTGAGACTGCCTGACTGGGGAGCTGGCTGAGGGAAACACTCATCCCTTACATGCTTCTAGCAATGGTTTCTGTCTCAAAGTGCTTTTGGAATCAGTGTCTCAGTTGAGCCTCAAGACAACTCAAGAGGTGCAATGATCCTCCGCATGCTATAGATAAGGGAGGCGAAGCTCAGAGCGGGAGAGTGACACAGCTACCAAGTGGCAGAACTGGGATGGAACTTCCCCTCTATCACACTGCCTGGTGGTCCCCAGGGCCGCCATATGGGGAGGATGGCAGTTGGAAGGGGCGAGTCATGGGGCGGGCAGAGGAGGAGCCCTGCCCGGCAGTAACTTGTGGAGAGCAGCTCCCCACTGTTTGCCTTTCTCCCAGGAGGAGCTGAGGCCAAAGCCCAGGGAGCAGAAGAGGGTGTTTCCTAGAAATGCCGTGGGTGTGGCTGGTGCTCACTCCCCATGGGCAAAGGACAAGGCTAGGCCTGCTCATGAGTACTTACTGGAACCTCAGCTTGAATCCTCCAGAGCTCCCATCCCTTTGATCTCACTCAGAAAGCTGGGCGTTTGGGCAAAGTCCAAGGGAGTCATTAGACTCTGATCTGACATTTCTGTTCTCAACCTAATGGCACAAGTATTTCACTGATGGCTGATGGCCTGACCAAGGGATTTTGCTTGTTGAGACTAGTAAGGTGGACTAGTGTTTTCATGCCATTTGGAGAGGCAATGAACAAGAGGACTGTTTAAAAAAAAAAAACCTTTCTGTTAGGCTGGAGAACAAGAGTAATACCCTAACTCATGGTCTCCTGAAGCTCCAGGTTAAAATATATATATATATATATATATATATATAACCTGGAGTGTAGGAAATAGACAGGGGTGATTGAAAATCTTTAATAACCAGCATGGCATGGGCGCCAACTGATCAGACTGTTCAGAAACACCCAGGAAGTCTGCACTGGCACACACAGGAAAAGAGCAGCCGTGGAGCGGGCCTTGGCAAGCGTCGGGGTGCTCCTTTGGGCCTCTCCTGGGAGCACATGCAGAAATCAGGTTTGCCGTTGCCTCCAGAGACTATAGGAGATTCCCCCAGTAGCTGCAGGGGTGTCGGGGAGTACCTGCTAGGAGGAAAAGTGGCAGAACTGAAGGAAATGCTCTTTGGGACAGCCTGAAAGCCAGACAGCCTAGGAAAGTCTTGTAAGGATGCCAACAGGGCCTGGCCTGGACTCAGAGCTGGCTGCAGCCACAAGTTGGAGAATTTCATCGGAGAATTTCATCCCAGCACATTGGGTGGCAATTACTCTTCCTCCCCCAGCCACTTACCACGCACAGCAGGTAGCATGCACACAGGCTGTAAACACAGTGCACGTCGTGGAGCAAATGCACATACG
The DNA here is from genome assembly GCF_003031525.2 of Neophocaena asiaeorientalis asiaeorientalis. Classification (NCBI taxonomy): domain Eukaryota; kingdom Metazoa; phylum Chordata; class Mammalia; order Artiodactyla; family Phocoenidae; genus Neophocaena; species Neophocaena asiaeorientalis. The sequence continues at coordinate 372,156 of NW_020174697.1, forward strand.
TGCCCAGTCAGTGTTCACACACAGAGCCCACATGTGCCCATGACCTATAGACACCCTCTCAAGTCATGGGACATCCACACTCACACCCACAACATCATTCACAGACTCAGAGTCCTGAAGCACAAGCAACTAAAAGAGTCAGCTTTGACTAACTCCAGTCGGTTGCCCCTCCACACACACCTTGGTCTTTGCCCTTCCTCACACCTCCTGGGGAACAGGACCGCTGAGGTGGCCCGTGAGAAGTCCCTGCCATTCCCGGGCTCAGCCAGCAGGGGGAAGCCTCTCACGCCACACTGAATTTCACCGGAAGACTAAGGGGCCTGGAGGAGACAGGGAGGCGGAGCCCAAGGAAAGTGGAACATCTAAGAAGTTGTACAGTGTCCAGCCAGCCTGTGAGCTGGCCCAGGCGCACCCAGCCACCCAGTCCCGTGGGTGTGGGGCCTCAACCCCCCCTGCCCAGCTGATGAAATCGATAGAGCTTTGGGCAAGTTACAAGGAGAGGATGTTTTAGTTACCATAGCAGGGCTGGGCTGTCTCTCTGCCCAGCCGAGCTTGGAAGGGAATCAGCCAGCACACAGGAGTTGAATGGAATCTCTCATTTTGCGAGTCATAGCCACTCTCAGGCCCCACTTCTTGTCTGTGAAATGGGTTTAAGAATAAATCATGGGGGACTTCCCTGGTGGCTTAGTGGTTAAGAATCTGCCTGTCAATGCAGGGGACACGGGTTTGAGCCCTGGACTGGGAAGATCCCACGTGCCGCGAAGAAGCTAAGCCCGTGTGCCACAACTACTGAGCCTACGCTCTAGAGCCTGCGAGCCACAACTACTGAAGCCCACGTGCCTAGAGCCCGTGCTCTGCAACAAGAGAAGCCACCGCAGTGAGAAGTCCACGCACCACAACGAAGACCCAATGCAACCAAAAATAAATAAATGTATTTTTTAAAAAAAAAAGAACATGGGCAGTTCCCTGGTGGTCCAATGGTTAGAACGCGGTGCTTTCACTGCCGTGGCCCGGGTTCAATCCCTGGTAGGGGAACTGAGATCTGGCCAAAACAAACAAACAAACAAAACAAAACAAAGGAGATATGTATATCTCCATTAAAAAAAAAAAGAAGAAGAAGAAGAAATCACACATGCTCACTACTCCCTCCTTGGCCTTTGGACCCAAGCCATGTGCTCCGTCTCCTAAGACTTCCCTTCTTCTGCTTTACCTCTATTCACCCTGACATCTCCCGCCACACACGTCTCCTCAGGGAAGCTTCTCTGATTCTCCTCCCCATGTGGATCCTGCACTCTCCCCGCGATAAAGTTCCTGGAGTCCTGTGCTTGTCCCCAGAGCCCTGACCACAGTCCTGGTCAGACCAGCCTTTGTGGCTTTTCAATAACGTCGGATCTCCCTCACCAGGTTGTAAGCAATGTGGCACAGAGTGGGCGATCAAAGGCGTTTGTTGAATGTTGAGAAATGAATTTCTATGGCCCTTTGCAGATGACAAAGCACTTTCACATGCAAACCGGGCACCCTCTGAGGTCGACGTTGTCCACACCTGCATCACTTCTTTGCTGTACCAAACCTTTTCACTTCAGAAACTTCACTTCAGCCTCACAGCCAGACTGTGAGAAAGCTAAGGATTATTATTTCCATTTTACAAACAATAAAACTGAAGCCCAGAAAGGTGAAGTGTGACCCAGGCTTAGTACTTGGAGGAGCCAGGATTGTTAAGCCTCCAGATCCCTGGCCGGAAGCTGTGATCATTAGATTCCCCCGTCAGTCATCACTTTGGGCATCGTCACCCCCATTGTGGTGAAGGCCATGCTCAGTCTGGCAAGAAGGTGTATGCTTGGCAAGGACATGGGCTTTGGTGGGGGAACAAGCCTGGGTTCCCATCTGGGCATCACCTGCCTGTGACCTTCAGAGCTGGAGGAGCATCTGGTAAGGCTTCGTGGCGGAGGTGGCCTTAGCTGGCACTTGAAAGACTGGGGGAATTAGGGGAGGCAGAGAACCAGGGAAGGGAAGGCTGGGGATACTAGAGGTGCACTGGTGACTCGGGCTGAGGCTTTCCCAGCCTCTGCTTCCTGAAAGATACATATGATGCTCACCCCTCACACTCCTGCTGGGGCCAGGGCAGCAGCCAGGACCGGTATAGAGGGCACCAGGCAGCAAGGGCTGTCATACCCTCGCCACGCACCCGTCCCTTGAGCCTCCCAGAGGCAAGGTGAGGAGCGAGTCTTCTCTGCTGTCTCTCACATACTGTCCTACACAGAGTAGGTGCTCTTTTTTTTAGCTTATGGTCCAGGTGAGTGATTCTTTTGAATCGGTCTTTGTGCAGGCAGAACGCCCTTTTCTTGTGCTTGGGTTCTGAAAATGTTAGCCTAGGTTGAGGGGAGGTGGAGCTACTTCTGAAACTTGCATTAAGGCATGGGATCTGAAACTTGACAGGCAATGTGGGAGCAGGGGTGGGGGTGGAGAGGGCTATGGAGCTGGGCTGGGGGCTAGCCCAGAGTCGCCTTGGGGTGGGGTAGGAGGAAACTGAGATTGAAACTCCTGGGAAAAGCAGCATCTGAGATCTCTGAGGTGATGGAGGTGGAAGGGACCGAGAGGTGAGCCCTCCCTCCTGAGACACCTCCTCCCCCCTCATCCCTGTGTGCTCTCTCCCCTCCCACTTTACCTTCCTTTCTCTTTTCACACCCCTCACACCTGAGGGCTTAGGAGTTCCCAAGGAGGTGAGAGGACTCTAGGCTGTGAAGAAATTTGGGGGTCTAGAGACAGGGGGATGGAACTATGCCAGGGTCACCGGCTCCTATCCCCACACTTGCTGGGGAGGGAGCCAGAGACACCCCTGCCTAGATGGAAAGAAGGCTTCTTTCCGGCCCCGCCGGCCTCCCAGGTCCCACAGATACAAGCATTTTTGCTGCCCTGAGACCGAGGGCGCCAGAGTGAAGCCCTTGCCGAAGCCGTAGCCGGGAGGGGACGGCAGCCCTTGAGTGACTGCTTGGCACTTCAGTACTGCCTTCACCTTGCTTTAAAGCAATGTCACCTTGGTCCCCTCGTTCCATTACATTCCACAGAAGATCCTCAGGTGAACTTAGCCTCTCTGTGTCTCAGTTTCCTCAGCTATAAAATGGGTTTGCGATGGGGACTAATTCAGCCAGGACAGGCAACATGCTCGGAACAGTGCTTGGCACACAGGAAGCACTTGCTCCCTACCTGTCATGTCGTGTCTGCCAGTTTCGTCTAGCTATGTCCCTTTAAGTGGGTCACTTTCCCTTTCTGAGCCCAACTTTCTTCTGTAAAAGGTCTGTAAAAATTAAGGGGCTCGGGAGACTGAATGGCCTCCCAGGAGCCTGCCAGCTCTGCCCTTCTAGGATTCTGTAAGTCTGAGGTAGGGAAAGCAGAGATTTTTGTACTATGAAAATAGATGAGGGGGGACTGGAACCCCCAAAAGATGAACTGACCTGCCTAGGGTCACACAGCCAGTTACAGGCCAAGCTGGGTTTAGGATCCCGAGTGCTGAGCCACTAGCTTCAGGCCACTGGGCTATGCAGCCTGCCAATTCTTTCACACCCAGGGAAGGTCAGAAAGCATTTGGTTATGGGGGAAGTATGAAATGGAGGTCCCAGCAGCCTCTGGGGCCAGGAGAAGCTTGGGCAGACCCACGTAACCCAGTGGTGGCTTTCCTCACTGGCCAAGGGTCCCGTTTCCCACCGTTTCTTCTGTTTCTTCTCCCAGAGCACTGATTCCCTCTGGAGAGTGGCCTGAAGCAGCCTCGCTGTTTGCTGGAACCCCAGCAAAGCCCTGTGCGCAAGCAGCTGCTTCCCATCCACCCCCTCCTTCCAGGCGGCCAGGCAGGCGAGGAGGTCGAGACCCAGAAGGGGCCAAGGGGCACCTCCACAGCCAGCCCTGCGCAGAAGCAGAGTCAGGACTGAACTCAGCTTTCTGGGCACCTGGCCTCGGGTGAAAAGGAACCTGAGGGCCAGGCCGGTCTCCGGGAGCAAGTGCCTGGCCCCAAAATCCAGGATCGGGTGCTGCCCAAGCTAACGCTGCCACGGGGGAGAGTGCTGAGGGCCATCTGTCCCTGGGGAGGCCCTGTGGGTTGTCTAGGAGACTGGAAATTTCCAGTGCCCCAGGCACACTCGGATTGGGGAAGCAGACTCCTAGAGGGAGCGGGGCAGCTAACCGGAGCTAAGGATGGAGCCGGCTTTGAGGCTTCGCTAGCCAGTTAGTGGCTCTGTGAATCTGAACAAGTGACTTGACCTTCCTGAGCCGGTCGTTCCATCTATAAATTGGGAACAATGATGACTTCCCTGTCCATCTTTCAGGGTTAGAGTGTGGCTTAGTGGGGATAATATTACCTCCCACCAGGGAGCGCGCACCACGGGCCAGGCACCGTGCCCAACATTTGACCTGCATCATCGCATTTGGTCCTGGTGACCGCAGCGCTCAGAAGCAGCCGGCGTATCCTGCCCGCTGCGGAAATGGGGCTCATGGAGACACCCGGCTTTCAGGCCTCACAGAGAAGTAAACGGTGGTGCTGGGAGTTGAACCCTGATCTGACTCCAGACTTGCCCCTCCACGGAAAGCCCTCTGTTAGGATAATTACTGTCAGATAGCGTGGCATAGAAGGCAGCTCATAGGCAGTTTACTAAATTCTCTTAATTCTAGACCTTGCTGCAGAAAGGAATTCTTCTCCTCGGGCCCCAGGCAAGGGTTCAAGGGCTCAGCTGAAGGGCTTGCCGATGCTTCACATGAGACAGGGTTCTGTGGCCCGCCATCTGTTTTTATAAACACAGCCACAGTGGTTCATTTACATTTTGTCTAAGGCCACTTTTGCAAGACAATGGCTGACTTGAGTGCTTAGGACAGAGACCTCACAGCCTGCAAAGTCGATTTACAGAAAAAGCTTGCTGATCCCTGATTTGAAACATGCGAGGAAATGTCCTAGATGCAGCTCCGGCCTTTGAAGTCCAAGGCAGCAAGCCAGGGGAGTCCCTCTCTGAGCACCGGTCAGTATGTAGGAAAACTGGTTTTACAAAGGAACCCTGGAGACATCTTCCATTGGGGGCGGGGGTGGGGGGGTTCCAGAGAAACGCTGACTGAGTCAGTAGTCCCTTTTAGGACCAGAAAAGAAGATGGTAACTCTTCTCTGCCATTCCCTTTGGCAGTCAGCTGGTACAGGCCCATTCTGGTCAGAAATCTGGGGTTGTATATAAGCACCTCAGAATGGCTGCTTGCGTCAGCCAGGACTTGTGGGAGAATCTGAAACGTTAGGCATCTAAGTAGCTATGGCTCATTTTATACCAGGCCTGGGGTCCTGAAAAGCCTTGTGTGTGGCCTGAGTCTGTTTGCCTCCCTTATCTCTTTCATTTCAGGGGCTGCCTAATTTCTAGGTGGATTTGAAGCGCTGTTGTTTTTCAGGTTCATCTGCCCACCCCACCCCCTAACCCTTCCAGGTCTTGGTCCAGAAGTAATCAGTGAACAAAAAGTGAACTCCTTTTTCTTTTTTCCCTCTGTATTTTCAAAAACAGCCCCCTAGGGGGCTTCCCTGGTCGCACAGTGGTTGAGAGTCCGCCTGCCGATGCAGGGGACACGGGTTCGTGCCCCGGTCCGGGAAGATCCCACATGCCGCGGAGCGGCTGGGCCCGTGAGCTATGGCCGCTGAGCCTGCGCATCCGGAGCCTGTGCTCCGCAACGGGTGAGGCCACAACAGTGAGAGGCCCGTGTACCACAAAAAACAAAACAAAACAAAAACAACAACAAAGGAAACACAGCCCCCTACTCTGATTCTATTGTATTTATTTGGTCAAGATATCTCCAGATGGTGACAACCCATATGTCCTGCCTTCTTTTGGTTTGATGTCTAATTATCTTTACAGAAAGCCACCAGCTTTCCTTCCCCTCATCCTCTGCCCCAAGGAGGTCAGACTTGCCTCCACCCACTTGCATACCGTGACTACATATGCCTGGAGGACCCTGGTGGCAACTCCCCTTCCTTGTCCCCACATCCACTGTGCACCGTCCTCGGGTCTTCTGGGGCCGGTGTAAAGCTGGTGTCTCCGTGAGCCTTTCTCTGATCCCACCAGTCCGCACCACGCCATCTATTTCCAGTGCACTTACTGGGATTTAAGTACATTTTGTACTTAAGTCTTCTCTCTAATTAGGGGACCTTCCATAGTACCATAGAAAGAGTTTACATTCTAGAATTCAAAGTCCAGATTTTAGATTCACTTACTGGCTGTGAGCCTTTGGGCAAGTTGCTTCAACTCTCTTAGCCTGTTTTCTCATTTGTAAAACGGGGATCTGCATCGCTCAGTTGTTAGGATAATAAAATGAGTTGATATTTTTTAAAAAGAGCTCTGTAAACTGTTAAAGGGCTACACACTCACGGATCGGTATTAAGTTGCCCTGCCCTGCCTCCGCCCCCTTCTCCTTGGTTTCTTGTGAAATTAGAGCTTTGGGGGTGATTAGGGCGGTAACAGACCAACCAGCATAAAGCCAGCCCGCCCAAAACCTCCTTGCCTAAAACCAGTTCCTCTGACAACCAGTTTGCCTAAAAGTCAAAGTAGTAATTTTGAAAGAAGGCATTTTTGTACCAATTTTCCTAAGAGGCACTTCCAACACAATGTCATATTTTTACATCACTATGTCATAATCTGCAACATTCTGTCAATGATAAGATTGCTGTGCAAGCTTGTGGGTGGCATTTTCTATTTTATCTTTCATTGAGCAGTTTCATGACTTTTTAGCAAGTGTCAGAAGACCCTTTCTTCAAATTGTATATTTCTAGAACTGAATACTTGTCAGATCTGTAGAATTTTCCACAAGATTTATCGAATGCACCTTTTGGATCACTCCTGTCTCCTTTTTGCTGGGTTACACTCTGAATCGCGTATACCTGTGTGCACCTAATGAGTTGATTAACCAAATTAGCATGTACCCAATGTTCCTTCCTGTTCTCCAAGATGTTGGCATTTTGACAAGCGTGAAGACGTGAGACGGATGGGGCAGAACTGCATCGAACTCCTTGCATTTTATTTCTCAGGCTATCTCGTGCATCAAGCAACTCTACTTTGTGAAACTAGAATGATACATACGAAGTCATTACCAAATGTATTTATTGCAGGAAACAGAACATTTCTCAAGAACGGTAACTGGCTACAAAGTCCCGAGAGTGTTCAAAAGTAGATAAAAATAGAAGAAGACACACACCAAGGATATAAAACAATTTTTAGTAGAAATCCCACCTTTAATCAGAATGTTCTCAAATACATTTTTTTAAAGATCCTTCAAAGGACACTGCAAAAAAAACCAAAATTAGGACACTCAGATGCCAAAACACTTAAAAGTGGACTGCACTTTATGTGAACTGGTCATTAAGCACAGGGATTCCTTTTGTGAGTTTGTGGCAAATTAGTTTGAAGCCATTGGACCTGGAACCGATTTAGGAGGCAGGCACTTCCCTCCCTGCACATGAAGTTCATGGGCACGGGGGGCGGAGGGGGGCCGACCATGGATCTCAGCGGAGAGGTGTGCCCTTCCTGAACGTGACCTCCAAGAGTAAGGGCGAATTGTCAGCTTTTAACTCTTTATTATAAAGACATATTTACACTGAACAATCTTTACAAACAGTGAACACAATTAGGGGAAAGGGACGATTTCTTAATGAAAAGCGCCTTAATAACTTTGTATAAATTAGTATAAGAATCATACACAACCACTTTAAATAAGACGGCCCCTCAGCACCTCCACTGCCCTGTGTCTCCAGACTTTCCCAGCCGTCCCTCTCCCGCTGCCCACAGCCCACCCCCGCCCTTCCCCCTGGGCTGGGCAACCGATGCGACAGGAGATGCAGAAAGGAACAGGGGGAAGAAGGCCCAGCCCCAGTGGGGACATCCGTGGCAGAAGAGGCTTTCTGGACACTGGCCAGACCCCACTCTGGGCGGAGGGGCGTTTGGGGGGGGGGCGGCAGGTGCCCAGCCTGGCTCCCCAGGGTGGCCTTAAAGCAGCAGTAGCAGCAGCGTTAGCAGCAGTGGAGGGAAGGGGGAGGGGCGGGTAGGCAAACGTCGGGGTTGCTCTGGGACTCCGGGGGCCGTGACTCCCCCTGCCCCACACGTACATAGGTGGCCATCAGGCTCCTGTCTTCCCTTTTCTCCCTCCCACGAGGCCTTTGAGAAGAAAGCCTGCTGAGATCTACACTTCCTCCCATCTTTCCTTCCTTTCTTCCCCCCTCCCTTCCTTCCTTCCTTCTTTGTTTCCTTCTTCTTCTCCCCACTCCCTGCCTCCTCAGGGAAAGGCCACTGGGAGAAGAAGGTCCAGTCAACGTGAAGGGAAAGCCACTGAGTCCAATTGGTTAAGGCCACCTCCTGATTCCTGGTAGTCTCGGTGCCTCTGAGCTGCCCCTATGAAAATACCCAGGGTCTGGGAGTGCTGCAAGGAATGGGGGCAGCTGGCCAGTCAGGGAACTTTCCAGGCCGGGTTGGGGAGTGGACCAGAAGGGGCAGGCCAGGAAGGAGGGAACAGCTCCGTCCCACCGTGGGGCAGTTCACAGCCAGCCCCCTCTCCCTTCCTGGCCACCCCCAGCCCCAACCCCGGGAAAAGGCACTTAATGGGTTTGGAAGACATCGTCAAGAAGAGGGCATCATCACGTGGGAGTTCGGAGACCTGGGCCCTCGTGCTGGCTCTGCAGCGGCACTGGGCAGGTCACCATCCCTCTCCGAGCCTCCGTTTCTGCAGGAGTTTGCATAAGGAGGTGGCGCCAAGTGAACTCCAAGTTCCTTTTGGCTCTGATCGTCTGTGATTCTTGGCAAAACCAATCATCCTAGTTGGCTTTTGCTCCTGGGAGGGTACAGAGCCACCTGAGGCGCATACCCTCCCCTCCTGAGTTGGAGCTTGAACCAACTTGGGGGGGTGCGGGGGGCGGGAGTGAGTGGGAGGGACTGCTAGGCGGCACACTGAGGCGAGAGAAGTGACAAAGTACTTCACGGCCCCGCTCCTTCACCTCTTCCTCAACCGGGCCAAACATGGGGATGAGGAAGAGGCCACAGTAGCTATTCCTCCTCTTCTCCGATGCTTCACTCCCCCTTCGCCAGATCGCCAAGCTCCCGTTCCCATGCCCCCAAGGCACCCTGTCTGCATCCCAATGACCCGGTCCCTCTCACTGGAGTCTCTCATTGCTCCGCTCTCTATGCCCCTCTGGAGGCCTGGGGGGGAAGTGCTGATGTAAAACCGTGGAATCTGCTGGAGCCCCATTAAAGAAGGGCGGGTTCCACCCAGCCCCCAGGGCATACCTGAGGCAGGAAGGGCCGAGAGAAGGGTTCGATGTTAGGGTATTGGACACAAGAGGTAGGGACTAGAGCAGAGGGAGGGCTGCGGAGAGGAAGGACGGCCTTCCAGTGCAGGGTCTCCCAAGTCATGAGGGGGCACTGAATGGGTCCTTGCTAGGGGCAGGAGCACGCCAGTCCATTCGGGGAGGCTGGTGGGGGAGAAGAGCCGGACCGTCAGCAGCTAGAACAGGGGCCAGATGAGGCGAACGGATGGGAAGGCTCCAGAGAAGCAGGCCGATCGACGGAGGAGTAGAGAGAATCACGGGGGATGGCGACAGGGGGAAGGACAGCAGGCCAGGCCTCAGGGGCAGGCTCAGGCCCTGCTCTCTCCTTCCCACATCTCCGGGCAGCTCTCTTCCTGTTCTCTGCTAGCGGCTACCCCCAAGGATCCCTGCCTTCCCTCCCACCTCTGGTGAGGATCCACACTGCACACCTGCACATATACCCTGGGGCACCTCTCCCCAGCTCATCAAGGCCCTCCAGAACACTCCAGCTGGGCCAGCCAGCCCAACCCTAGGCAGCAGAGTGGAGGGCAGCCAGCACCTAACTCCTGGGGAGTGGCAAGCCCCTCTCCGGCCTTGGTCTCCTGTCTAAACTGAAGGTGCTCTGTAAGCCCCGGTGTTATGCATGGGGCCGGCACTGCCTGGTGCAGGTGTCTGGCCAGCGGTAAGCAGCAGGGCCACCCGGCTTCCAGGCTGTTCCTCCCCTGCCCTTTCTGTGCCGCCCACTGACCAGAGGCTCAAGTACCTGCTTCAGAAAGGCATGGGGCCCTTATGGGAGAGGCGCGGCCGCTGGCGGCGGAACTTCCTCCGACCTCCCTGCCAGGGCCCTGGGCCGCTCCTCGGCCCTCTGGGCTGCACCAGGTGGCGGATGGTGCCTTCCTCCATCCCCTTCCCGTCAGAAGTCTGCAGCAGGGGCCCTGCAGGAAGGAGAAAGCCTGTCATCCCAAAGGCTGATGCAGATGGGCCAGGGCCCCAGAGGAGGGGCAGTCTCTCCATGAGGTGGCGCTCTCAGAGCTTTTGTTTTTCCTCTTCCAATCAGTGAACCGATGAACCACTTGCAATGTTCACACTGTCCTGGGGCAAACAGAGCCCACTACTCACATTTACAAATTATACACCTGACTAGATGTCCTTCTGACAGTCCTATCATGTTTCTGATGGGTACAAACATGTTCTGTGCTCAGAACATCATCGGGGGGTGCAGCTTGGGGTATCATGCCTGTACTCAGGCTGGGGCACAGCAGACAGTAACTTCCCACTGCACCCTTGTGACCGATACACTTAAAACATTTCAAACACACAATATTTCAATGAAAACAACTCCCCCCATCACGTGCCTATCACCCAGATTCGACAGTTATCCAGATGGAGTTACATATGCTTTGGTTCTCCTGTTTCTTTCTTTGCAGAGATATTTTAAAGCAAATCTGGAACATGATGTCATTGTACGTCCTTTGATATGCAGGTGACCCACTTTTGGGTACTAGAGCTCTCATACCTCACCCCTGGGCACCTCATCAGTGTTTGGCCATTTTGGGGCTCACTTGTTCCTGTGGCCTCCCTGTGGGTGTGGCTGGGGGATTGTTTGCGGGGCGTGGGGGCGAATCTCTGACTCTGTGTGCCTTATGCTGGGTTCTAGTCAGCCTGTGACCAGATTCAGAGGCCAAGAAATATTGTACAAATGAATGAGTAAACAAATGAGTGAATGTCACCTGAAGCAGCAAGTGCGTCAGGAGGGGGGTGGGCTGCTAGTATTGCCCCCCCATTGCCCTACCTCCTTTCACCCCTAGATCATACCCCCATCCTTTGCCTGATGCAAACTCCTTCCATTCCAATCCCAGCTGGCTCCTTTTCTGCTCTAGGGGGCTCTTCTCTACATCTGTCCACATCTGGCTTAGAGGAGGAGCCTCCTGATGCCAGACCAAGCCCTGCCGATAGAATCCAAGTGGCGCTGGGTGTTCCCGGGTGCGATGAGGGAAAGACACACGATGAGGCCCCAGGGGTAACAGCAGGCATGAGAAGAGAGGCACAGTGCCCAGATGGGGAGGGTAGCCTCTGCAAATGCTGAGACCCAGGACTGTGAGTGGTGGTGGCAGTCAGGGAGGGCGGGCTGTTGGGGGGAGGGGTCCCTAAGAGACAGGGGAGGCCCAGGGCCAGGATGAGGAACACGGCTGGTGGGCTCAGACTCTGGCCAGCGAGACGTCTGGACTCTAGGGCTGCAGAGAAGAGCTACCTAAGCTGACCGAGCTCTCAGCCACCTCTCATGGAGGCTGCAGTCCAGCCAGGTCAGGCGAGCTGGCGCTCCACAGACAAGCCAGCCGCCAGAGGCAAGCAGAGCAGGGAGATGCGATGGTGCTGGGCAGGAGGCAGACAGGCAGAGCGCCTGTGCGATGCCCAGGATGGGGCTGGTCTGCAGAAATACAGCTTCTGAGGCCAGTGATCATGAATCCCAGTCTCCCTCTCCGCACACCATCGGGTTCGCCTCCAGCTATATCCCTGTCTCTCGAAACCTGTTTCCATCCATCCAGGAGTCTCCACCACTAGCTCACAGTTTCCATATAACCACCCATTGGCTGCTCGCCCCCCAACCATACCCCTGGCGGCTCTTCCTTTCCTTCCTCCCTGCCTCCAGCATCCCCACGCTCCGGTTCCTTCCTTGGCTGTTTGACTCTTGTGATTCCTCCTCCACTTGCACACAATTTCCAGGCATTTATCCTCCTCTTGGGCCAAACGCAGGCAAGGATTGTCCTTAGGGCCCTCCCTGCCCAGGCCCCTGGCGCCTGCTGCTGTCCACGCTCTCTCGCCCAGACACGCACGCACACACTCTCTAGCCCTCCACCCTCCCTCCCAGAGAGAACGTCACAGGCCCATTAGGACCCCTCTGTTTACCAGCCACCCTTCATGCTTCTGGTTGGGGGTGGGTTACTGTGTCAGTTCCTCCCCTAAACCCATCACCTAATGTAAATTAAAACACGAGTTGTGTTTGCACTTTGGGGCAGTAGGTATGGACAGGGGCAAGGAGGCTGCTTTCGCCTGTCATAGGGCTACCCTCTGAGTGCCATCTGCAAAGGGGCTGTGCCGGGGAGGGAGAGGAGGGAAGCCCCTTCACTAAGCTCCCCACCGCAGCTGCTTCAGCTTCTGCCTTGTGTTTTGGAGTCCCCTCGAGGCTGTTCTGCCCTCTCAAGAGGACAGGAATGATACTGATGAGAAGTTGGTACCAGAGAAACTCTAAGGGCGAAAAGGACTGCGCTGAGGGTGTGGCCAGGCAAAAGGAAGGACCCTAAGGGCCTTGAAGGTGTCAGTGAGGTCTTGGTTCTTGTGTTGCAGGGATGGCCAATGGCACAGGCTATGACCCGAGGGGTAACAGCAGGCATGAGAAGAGAGGCACAGTGCCCAGATGGGGAGGGTAGCCTCTGCAAATGCTGAGACCCAGGACTGTGAGTGGTGGTGGCAGTCAGGGAGGGCGGGCTGTTGGGGGGAGGGGTCCCTAAGAGACAGGGGAGGCCCAGGGCCAGGAGGAGGAACACGGCTGGTGGGCTCAGACTCTGGCCAGCGAGACGTCTGGACTCTAGGGCTGCAGAGAAGAGCTACCTAAGCTGACCGAGCTCTCAGCCAGGCCCTGGAGAGCAGTCACCCAGAAGCCCCTGGCACCTTGCATCCCACTGGATGGGGGGGCTCACTCTCCTCCTTGTAGCCGGAAGTCTGCAGTTCCTCCCCCACCCTGATTCCATCATCCACCTGTTTCCTACTTTTGATTCTGAGTCTGGTTCACCCTAAGATAAGCTGACACCTGAAACCCTGGCTTTGTCCTGCCCGAAGGGACAAATCAGAGGCTTTTGATTCTCATCACTGCAGAGGTCCCGGCAGTGATACAAAAGAATTCCCCTGTAGAAACGGGCCATCCCCAGTGTACTTAAATACTTTCCTCTAACTGCATCTGCTACTTACAGGAAGGCTGAGGCAATCCCGCAAAGAGTCGCGAGCCTAGAGGGACCGAAGCGCCATCAGCAGTGAAGCTACAGCATCTCCACCGTGAAGCGCAGTCAGGGGTAAACAGGGCTTGCGTTTCACGCAATCTAAACTCCAGCCCTGCCCGTTCACAAAGAGGTGTGTGCCGCTTCTCAGGAACACGCCATCCTCACTAGGAATGAAACATCTTTTTTTTCCCCTCTTGCCGTCCGGCCTGTCTTGTGATTGCTTTAAAAGCCCATACAAGTGCCCTTGTGGCACTGGCTATGTCCCCTCCACTGCTCTGGGGTCCTGCGTGTGTCTCCAGGATGAAGCGCCCCTCCTTTGTCTGCCCAGCCCAGTGCCCTGAGCCGTCTTCCCACGCCAGCCGTGCTGCTGTGGACACATCACGCCCTGGCAGCCTGGTCATCCGCTTCACCTGCGTTAGCCGTTTGCCGCTGAGAGGCCTGACTCAGGTTACCTGGGTGCTTAGTTCTGAGGCATTGGGGATGGAGTGGAGATGCCCCCTCCCTGAGTGGGAAGCTGTCCTCACGCTGTCATTGTGGCTGCAGGCCTCAGCTGGGGCCGGGGAAGGGCAGGAGGGGGACAAGGAAAGACACAGAGGTGCTCAGACAAAGACCAAGGGCTACTTGGCCCTGGCCCAGCAGCTCTCAGACTCAAGAGCAAAGTGTATCCCAGGTCAGGAGGCAGTGGAGGAGTCTGTGTGTGGTGGCGGGAGCGCATTCCAAGTCAGGACACGGCGTGTCGTGAGGAAGCACGGATTTCAGGCCTGGAGCTGACTGGGGACTCTGGCTGGGGAGAGCATGCAAGTCCGGGCCAAGGGCAAGGTGGTTCCGAAAAGGTCCCTTGTTCTGAGCCAGGACAGGAGGCAGGAGGAGCAGGACATGTGTCCCCAGACCCTGGGCTGGTGGCCACCTGCACAGAGGTGGCCCCCTTGGCCCCAGGACAGGACGGGGGTGGGGTGACGGCTGTGGAGATAGGTGACCTAATGCAAAGGGTGAATGAAGCAGGGCGCGGTAGGGTCTGAGCCAGATGCGGCGTCCCCTCCCCTTGAAACCGGCTCCCCCTTTACCCGTAATGCCCCAACAGCTGGACCCTGAAAGGGTCCGGGTGCGGGCCAGTTAGCCAAGGGTCTCCCCGTAGGTTCTGGGGGAGCCGCAAGTGCGCAGATCAGGTAGGCCCAGCTTCCTCTGGGATGCCCTCTCTGCACCACTGTTTGCCAGTGGTGGTGTCCCGTGGGTGTCTTATCTCGCCAACTGCCCTGGATGGCAGGCTCCAGGAGGGCAGGCCCGTGTGGTGTCCTTCATTCCTATCTTTGGCTCTCTTTCTGCCATTGCCTGCCTGACAGGAGTTTCTGAGGAAAAAGCCTGCTTCCTTCTTACCAGTGAGATGGCCGAGCCGGGGCTCGGGCCTGAAGAGAGAGAGAGAGATCACTGGACAGCTAGCTAAAGGCAGGTAGTGCCAGACCCAGCCAGTGCGCCTTCCCGAGAAGCCGGGCAGGGCTCCCGGGGCCAGGGCAGTGCCAAAGGCAAGAGCGGAGAAAGGAGGTGACCTACAAAGAGAGAGGTGGAAGCCCCACCAGGCCCCTCAGAGGCTCCCGGGCTGCATCTTGTTCTGGAGGGTCTGGAACAAAGTACGGCCTTGGGCCCTTCCTCTAGGACACTTGCTGCCCTGCTCTCTCCTTCCCCCTGCTCCCACCTCCCCATAAGTCCAAGCCTGGCACTGGCATTAGTCCACCTGGTCTTGGCCTTCCTATTCTGTGTTGCCAGGCCGGCAGCAGTGACAGTCAGATCACAGGACTGTGGCAGCTGGAGGTGGGAGCTGGCAGCCACAGGAGACACTGACGCACAGAGGACAGGGAGCCCGGACTGGGACTGCTGGGATGTGGGTGGGGACCAGGCTTGGGGAGGGCAAGGGAGCACCAGTCAGTGCCAAGTATGCCAGGTGGGGGTGTGGTGCAGGTGAGGGCCAGCTGCACGGAAGTATCGGTTCAGGCGCTGTTTCCTGGTTTGGTGCCTGGAGACAAGAGGACTGAGGTGAAGCATGACCATGCCTGGGTCAGAGGGGGGACCGGAGCCAGGATCTCAAAGAACCAAGTCCCTGCGGTGGGACGCAGGCCTCTGGGAGAGCCTTCCGTGTGGGAGCAGGAGGGCAGACCAGACAGGACTTGGGGGTGAGGGAGGAGGCCAGCCTGACCTGGCCCTGCCCGGCCCAGCCCGGGTGAGGCTGCCTCTGCTCACTTGCAGGCTGAAAGGAACCACAGCTGGGCTCCACGCCGCCTCCCCCGCGGCGCGCTCCTGCCTATGCAACAAGTGTCACGTCTGCATCTTGGCGCATCATCATCCCCCAGTGGCCCGCGCCCCCGGACCGGCCGGCGGCCCCTAACTTTCCACGC
>NW_020174697.1:387894-390718 GCF_003031525.2 Neophocaena asiaeorientalis asiaeorientalis
CAGCCCACAAGCGCTCCCCGGACAATGCCTGCCTGGCCGGGGGCCAGAGGGTTTTGGAGACCTGAAGGATTTCAAACACAGGAAGTATTTGGGGCGGTGGAGGGGCACACTTAACCCTTTGTCGCCACGCTTCCTTAACAGCTGTCAAGAAACCTGGGCGCCGCCCCCACTCACCCCCGCTACCTCTGACCCGGTCCTTCCCCACCGCCGCTCCGCAGCCGCAAGGACTTAGCCGAGACCCTCACACACTGGCCCTCCTCTCTCCTCTGCATCTTCAGCTGGGTTTGAACTGTGCCCAGCGCCCCCATTTCTCCTACCATCCCCCAGGAGGCACCCTCTACCTGGAATGCCCCCACCCCACCCCATCCTTCCACAGACCTCTTCATTCTTACAGCAGCACCTCCAATCCCATCTCATCCAGAACACTTGCCAGGATAACAATAATCCAGGAGGGGCTGCTCCTGGGTTCCTCCTCGCTGTCGGGACATGCAGCAGCTCCTATGGCATCCCCTCCCTTGTTCCCCATCATCACGACAAGGGACCATTTACCCAACTCCAAACAGTCTAGGCTGGATTCGTTTTTGCATGTACTTGGGATTCCCCTCTGAAAGTGGGTCCTGAAGTTGTTTGCCTTCCCAGACTAGGCTGTCAGCTCCTACAGCCTGGGAGCTCCCAAGAGAAGGAGCTGCCTCTTTCACCGCACGGGGCAGCCCCTAAGATAGGACCTTGTCTTCTCATTCTTCTGCCTCTCTCCAAAGTCCCCAATATCGGGCTCTGCACATAGGTGGCACTCAACACATGTTAAAAGACTGAATTGAAAGGTGTTTCCACATTTCAGCCAGCCAGGCAGTTTGCTTGAAGTGCGAGTCCAGATTTCCACATAAAATTTGACATTGGACAGTGTGTGTGTACCATTAAAGATGCGAGAGACCACAGTAGACTTAACATGTTTTTGAAATGTTACAACAATCCAGTATATGCACAATTTTTTATCAGTCTCCATAGCAGGGATCTCTGCTTTGCTCACAGCTGCATCCCCAGAACTAGAACAATGTCTGGGGCATGGTTGGTGCTCCCGACGTAATTTTGAATATATAAATGAAATTTTCAAAACCATTCCTATTGCCTAAATCAAGGTAGTGGGAAGGGGATAAGATAGGGTTCTTGTTCATAGCCTATGTCCGCATTAGCCCCAGTCCAGTAGGAAAAAGGCAGTGACATGGAAGGCAGAGCATCTCTCTTCATCCGTGAGGCCCAGGCGGTGAGCAGTGGGCATTAGTAGCGTGAGATCATTCCCCCTCTGCTGCCCCCTGGAAAGAGTCTTCCACCCAGGAGGAGAAACACCGGACCTCTAGTCTCCACCCTCCCCTGCCTCAGGGCCGTGCTGTTGTCACCTAAATTTGCAGCGTCTCCTGGGGAAGATGATCTCCGTGCTACCCCCTTCAGGGTTGTTATGGGATTGAATGAGATAATGTATCGGAAGGCACTGTGTAAATAAGGTATCAACCCTTGAGGGATGGTTTTTAGGAACCATGATCCTCCACTCCCCGACTGAGCAAGCCCATACATTTGCAAATGAGCGCCCCCATAAGTAGGTTCCTAGAAGCGTTCGTATTTAATCGCTCCTTTACCAGGGTGTGTATAGGCTATTTGCTAAGTGGTTTAAGGGCTGCCCTTTCCAATATGACTGATACTAACAACATTTAAAATAAAATGAAAACTTCATTTCCTCTGCTGCACTGGCCATATTTCAGTTGCTCAGTAGCCACCTGCAGCTAGGGACCACTGAATTGGACAGCACAGAATAGAACCTTTCAATTATTGCACTAAGTTCTATTGGACAATGCTGGGGGAGAGCACCCCAGTCATTCTTTTTTCTGTAATTCTTTTTCCCACCTTACTTAGTTTTCAAAATGTGCAAGGGAACAACATACAAAGGCAAACCCAATACAAATTTAAGACAAGCAACTCTGTTTTTTTGTGTGTGTGTGGTACGCGGGGCTCTCACTGTTGCAGCCTCTCCCATTGTGGAGCACAGGCTCCGGACGTGCAGGCTCAGTGGCCATGGCTCACGGGCCCAGCCGCTCCGCGGCTTGTGGGATCCTCCCGGACCGGGGGCATGAACCTGTGTCCCTTGCATCGGCAGGCGGACTCCCAACCACTGCGCCACCAGGGAAGCCCCTAAGGCAAGCAACTCTTAGTAAACAGAAGGCATGTATTTAAAACAAGATTTAAAGAGCTGACCATGTGGGAGAATTATGTTTTAATCTAATCCTTCTCTCCATTTAACCAAACTGCATCCATTTTTCCAGTCCTAGATCCAAGATCTCATCTTTCTCCTTTCTCAGGCTGCTCTTGCCCATGGTGTCTGTCTTCCTCATAACAGCTATGGCTGTAACTTTCATTGGCAGTGATTCTGGCCTGCACTTGTGTATCTGCACGCCATGTTCTGTGGGCCCGTAGAGAGGGTCCACCACCAGAGTACCCATTCCGGAACCAAGGCTTGTGAGGCAAGGGATGCAACTCTGATTGGTCACTCTGAAATCCTTGTGGGCTCCCGTATATCTCAATAGCATATATTCAAATGACCGGTTTTTATACTTGTCTCCACCCGCTAGACTTGAAGGTCACAGGAATGATAGCAACTCGCGCAGTGCCTGGCACAAAGTTGGCACTTGGAGACTGCTTGTTGAAGAGATAAGTAACTGTTGGTAGAACTGTGTGCTGTCTTTTTTCAGGAAGATGACACCGTTGAGTTAATATCAGCAGAATCAACGTTTAAAGGTGTGTCTCCAAGAGTGGGGAGGAGGGGCAGGAAGCCATC
>NW_020174697.1:390791-401045 GCF_003031525.2 Neophocaena asiaeorientalis asiaeorientalis
CTGTAAAGTGCATTCCTGCGCTTGGGGCTCAGGCCTGTGGTGAGGGGCAAGACTCAGTTTCCAGTCAAGCTCAGGGGCAATTCTGGGGACAAGGGGTAGAATTCAGTGTACTGTTGGGGACAGAGATGAGATAGCTGACCTATGTGAAGCCAGCCTGTGACTTGTTGCCCTCATTGGCGCTGTGCACAAGCTAGTCAGTTCTGCTTAGTGTCCTATGTATGTCATCAACACCAGCCACTGCTGCTCGGTTGACTCGTCTGGCTCCCTGTCCTCTGGGTTTGAATGAGCAGTGTGGTGTATTAGAAAGAACTCAACTTTTGGAATTTCAAATAACTGAATTCAAATCCTGCCCCTCAATCTCAGTCCTCAGCTGTGTGACTTTGGGCAAGTTATCTAACCTCTCTGAGCCTAAGTTTCTTCAGTTACTAAGTGAGGGTAATAACAGTACCTACCTTATTATGTTGGGAGATTAAACAAAATAATGCACGTAAAGTACTTAGCACAGGTCCCAGCCCGCGGTAGTTGCTCATTCAGTGTTAGTTTTCTCCTCTTCCTGATATGTTCCCCCACCCACCCACCTTTCGGCTCTGGCCTCTGACCTCTTGGAACTGATCAGGAAGGAACGGCTCTGTCTTTGCCCTGTTCCATCCACACCTGTCTTCTTAGTAGCCATCAGAACTGTTCACTATCTTATTCCCCCAAAGCACCAATCTCTGCTAGGGCTAATCTGATGAACGCACTTGACCCAGGGAATTAATGCATGATAGTACTTTGAGGTTTTGCCTCCCAGGTATGGTATTATGATAGTAGTCCTATGAGGTATGTCCTATTCCCCAAAGTAATATCAAGCTCCACCCTTTCAAGCAAGGAGATATTTTAGTGACTTTCATTTGGCTGCTCTACATAGAGCTCAACTTGCTTCAAAGTCAACTCAGAAAGGGATCCCCTCTGGCAATTTACAACCGAACCTTCTTTTTTTAAAAAGTTTTTGTTGAGGTATAGCTAATTTACAATATTATATTAGTTTCAGGTGTACAACATAGTGATTCAACATTTTTATAGGTTATACTCCATTTAAACTTATAAAATATTGGCTATATTTCCTGTGCTGTACAATATATCCTTGTAGTTTATTTATTTTATACCCAGTAGTTGGTGCCTCTTAATTCCCTACCCCTATCTTGCCCCTCCCCCCACCCTCTCCCCACTGGTAACCGCTAGTTTGTTCTTTATATCTGTGAGTCTGTCTCTGTTTGCTACATATATTCATTTATTTTTTAGATTTCACACATAAGTGATACCATACAGTATTTGTCTTTCCCTGTCTTATTTCACTAAGTGTAACACCCTCCAGGGCCATCCCTGTTGTTGCAAATGGCAAGATTTCATTCCTTTTTATGGCTAAATAATATTCCATTGTCTATATATATATATATCACAGCTTCTTGGTTCATCTGTTGATAAACACTTAGGTTGCTTCCATATCTTGGCATTTTTAAATAGTGCTGCTATGAACAGTGGGGTGCATATAACTCTTAGAATTAGTGTTTTCATTAAAACCCAACTTTCAGCCTGCAGGTTCAGCCACTGAAGACTCAAAGTACAATCCTGTTGCAGCCCATTCCTCTCTTCCTGTCCCCACAGAGGAGGAGGAGGAGGATGTCGTTAAAATTTATTGAGCATGTGCTGCGTGTCAAGCACTGCTCTAAATGCTTCACATGCATTAACTCATTTAATCCTCACACCTATGAAGTAGTCCTACTCCTTATCATCCCCATTTTACAGATGAGGCAACTGAGGCTAACAGAAGTTAAGTAATTTTCCCAGGTCTGCCTAACCTGAAAGCCCACACACTTCCCTCACTGAACTTTGAGAAGCAAATTCTCACTTGTTTGAGCCCATATACCACTTTGTTTGCACTTCTAATACTGGACTCAAGCTGTCTTGAATCAAATTAGGAAGCAGCGAAGCACATGGGTTAAGCACATGGGTTCTGGAATAAGGCCGCTCTGTCACTTACTAAATAGATAAATGGGCAAATTATTTAAGATTTCTGAGCCTTAGATTCCTCATCTGAAAAAAAAGGGGGGCTTAGCTCACTGGGTTATTGGAAGGATTAAACCAATCAATACCTAGGAAGTACTTGGTACAATGCTTGGCTCTCCTAGTAAGGCAAGCATTGTATAAGTGTTATATATTCTCATAGGTACTTGTGTATGTC
This sequence comes from Neophocaena asiaeorientalis asiaeorientalis, assembly GCF_003031525.2. Taxonomy (NCBI): domain Eukaryota; kingdom Metazoa; phylum Chordata; class Mammalia; order Artiodactyla; family Phocoenidae; genus Neophocaena; species Neophocaena asiaeorientalis. Next base: position 393,013 of record NW_020174697.1, read on the forward strand.
TTACCAATACTATGAGATGGTAAAGCTATGTCTTGCTCATTTTTGTGTTCTCACCAGCAGTGCTAATGCCCAAAGCAAATATTCATTGAATGCAGAAAGGAATTGTATAGTCACGTTAATAATCAATCTGGGTTTATGATACATATCAAGTATCCTTATTTGGGTAAAATCATCACAGCTTGTCCAACAGGTGCTCAGATGGGTCAACACCAAGAGTTAGCAGAAATAACACAAAGATGGGAACTCCCCTGCTCCCAGTTGGCAGTGGCTGTTTTGACTGGAGTAATATAAAAAGTAGAATGGGGGGCTTCCCTGGTGGCGCAGTGGTTGAGAGTCCGCCTGCCGATGCAGGGGTCACGGGTTCGTGCCCCGGTCTGGGAGGATCCCACATGCCGCGGAGCGGCTGGGCCCGTGAGCCATGGCCGCTGAGCCTGCGCGTCCGGAGCCTGTGCTCCGCAACGGGAGAGGCCACGACAGTGAGAGGCCCGCGTACCGCAAAAAAAAAAAAAAGTAGAATGGGGAGCGGACATCCGGAGAATGATGAGTCTTGTCGGTAATGACAGAAATCTCATAGCAGAAAGAGTCCCAACCGCCTCATTATGCAGATGGAGAAACTGAGGCCCAGAAAGGAATAGTGACTTGCCCAAGGTTACACAGAAAGCGAGTGGCAAAGTCAGGACAGAGAGCTAGGTTTCATTAACTCCTGTCTCCTGTGTTTCCCTCAGTGCCTTTCCGGCACACAGGTGTCACTGCTGAGCAGTGCCCCAGCTGACTGTGAAGGCGCTCAAGATGGCTGTGGTTAGGCATGGACTCTCTCCACGATCAGGCCTGCTGGATCACATCATAATAATGAACCTTCCCAATATCACTCATCCAATTTGTTCCCTAAGACATAAGCTAAATTAGTGATCAAAGAAGTTCAGTAGCAGCAACCTTGGTGAAAAGTCTTTAAGAAGAGCCTCAAAGCTTCCCCTGTCTCTGGAGCTACTTAACAGGAACTTGAAAAACAACAGAGAAGGCCAGCTGCTGGTTGATGCCTCACTAACTAGCTCCTTGACAAATGATCTTTGGTTGGCTAAGCACCAGCAGATAACATGAATTTTCACTGTCTCCTTACTAAGTATTCGTCTTTCTAATTTCATTGGCTAGAATTGAGCTTTCTAACTCGTCTCTATGCCCCAGAGCAGCCAGCACAATGTTTGCCATAGAGTAGATGCTTAAGAAGTCCTCAGGGATTAACTTCCCCACTTTGAGTGTGAGACCATGATGTTAATTACATGGAAACTAGCCTGAAACTTACTCTATAAATCAAAAGACCCTAATGACCATTTGGAGGGAAAAGCCTGGTCTTCCGGATTTGGGGACATTGTTAGGGTTTCTTCTTCAGCTAGCTGTATGACTCTCCCCTCGCTTTGGTGTCCATTGCCTTCCAATCATTATCACCAACTGGATCCTAACCCTGGCCACATACTAAGATCTTGCCTCTCACACCTGCCCTTTCCCCAAGCGTGCAAAATCAAATACTAACCATTATAAGGTACCACTTTTGCAAAAATTAGAGAAGTAGCCATTTTGCAACATAACCACACTACTTCTATTCACATCTCTGGCATTGAATACCATACCCCAGTCCCCCAGCGTGTTAAATCCTTCCACAGGGCATATTTCGGCCACTCTCAAATGGGTTCCAAATGTCCCAGAAATGTTTATTCTACTTATACATTTCTTCCAACTTCTTTGCAAACTACATACAGTCTCAGCTTCTCTTATATATTTAAGAGATCTGGGGTTCCCTCACAGATACACCTCACTTGACACATAACTACGTCCCTGAAAGGTATTATGGCGATAGAATTCAGATAACCAGCCATATTTCAAATGTTTTTGACGGGTTGACTGTTCACGAGAGGGATCGGTCCTAAGAGGGCTCCTCCAAGAAGGTAAAGAACTGCTCTTCTGCCCCCGCCGCCACCCCAGCCCCACAGAGTTGTCCCCTTTTCCCTGCATCCTGCCCGTTTCTTTCTGATCCCTTGGCCTCGCCTAGAGCCACGCAGGTCCCCGTTCCTCCTGTTGGTCTTTCAGAGCAGTTTCATTTCCTCTGAACATCCTCTATGACGTCTCCCAGGAGCCTCCATCCTTCCTCTCCTCTAGGGTCTATAAATACACTGGTCCCCCAGGAGAGGCCTGTGAATTCCTTCCTCAGGCAGCAAAGCCCTGTGAACTAGGATGGCCACTCCCTAAAGAGCAGGTTTATCTCCAAGGTCCAGTGGACCATTGAACCTTTTTTCTTCTTGCTTTGCTGGCGAATCTAATCTGGACTTACATCAGGTGGGATATTATATGATCTCAAATCTGGTTCCTTTGTGTGCTGAGACAGAGCAAAGACTGGCGGGGACCAGGTGTTGAGTCTATTGCCAGTCTGGCTGTGAGCTTAGAGCTCTGAGATAATGAGGTTAAGTCAGAGAGATCACCTTGGTCAGCTCTGCTCCATCCCAGATCCAAGTTTGTACCCCTACGTTGATCAGAGATTGGCACCATCACCACATGGGTCTTAACCCTGACCACAGACTGAGATCTTCTTGGCTTCTCACTTCTTCATCTTTCATACATTTCCTGAACACATAAAGAGAGAGCCCAGTAATGTACTAACCTTAAAAAGGTAACACTTTTGAAAAAAGAAAAAAAGAAGTAAAAGAAAAGTAGCCACTTTACAGCAAAATCCCACAGATTAGTTTCCCAAGGCCTCTGTAACAAACTACCACAAACTTGCTGGCTTAAAACAACAGAAACGTATTTTCTTACAGCGCTGGAGGCTAGAAGTCCGAAATCCAGAAGGCTCTAAGGGGGAATCCTTCCTTGACTCTTTCAGCTTCTGATGGCTCCAGGCATCCCTTGGCTTGGGGCTGCATCGTTTTCACATGGCCTTCCCTTCTGTCTGTGTGACCTCCCTCTGCCTCCCTCTCTCGTAAGGACAATTGTCATTGGATTTAGGGCTCACCTGAATAATCCAGGATGATCTCATCTTGGGATCCGTAACTTCATTACATCCGCAAAGACCTTTTTCCAAATAAGGTTACATTCACTGGTTCTAGGGGTTAAGACACAGCCACATCTTTTGGGCACTCCCATTCGACCCACTGCACCGCACTACATCCATTCGCACCCCCAGCATGCTGGAATCGTAAGAGCCTGAACTTTCTGTCCATTTTGCCTCCAAATATCTCCCAAATATGTACACTTCTCTATGTTTCTGCTGCCCCATCCTCATTCAAGACCCGTCATTCCTCACACATCATTCTCCAAAGCGACCAGAATGATCAGGCCGGCCCCGCTCTGCTTGCAAGCCTTCTGTGGCTCCCTGTGGCTCTGAGGGTCAAGACCCAACTCTTGGCCGTGGCCTGCAAGGCCCCACCCACCTCGCCAGTCTCCTCTCTTGCCTCTCTCCCTCGTTCTCTCTGCAAGGCCAAGTCGCTTCCTGCCACAATGCCTCCTCAATACTCTTCCCTCCTCTTGGAGAACTCTCTACCCCACTCCATCTTCTCAGCTAACACCCATCATACATCAGCTCAGCTCTAAGGTCAAATAACACTTCCTCAAGGGATGCTTTCCCTCGCCCCCAGGCCAGCTGAGATTCCCCAGTAATAACATCCCTCATAGTTTGCGATTACATTTGCATTGTATTAACGCCTCTCCCCACCTACCCGTCCCCCAACTCCATTAGACTAAGCTCCAGAAGGGTAAGGCCTGTGGCTGTCTGGTTTCATCACTGTATCCTCAGCACCTAAGCAGTGTCTGACACATAGTAGGTGTTCAATCATTATTTGAATGACTATATGAATGAATGAATGAATTAGTTAATTAATCCAAACATCTGTGTTCTGATCACTCATGTTCCTCTCCTAAAAATGAGAGAAGCAATGCCTATCTCACAGGGTTGAATAATAATCAAAATGAGGGCTTCCCTGGTGGTGCAGGGGTTGAGAGTCCGCCTGCCGATGCAGGGGACACGGGTTCGTGCCCCGGTCCGGGAGAATCCCACATGCCGCGGAGTGGCTGGGCCCGTGAGCCACGGCCGCTGAGCCTGCGCGTCCAGAGCCTGTGCTCCGCAACGGGAGAGGCTACAACAGTGAGAGGCCCGCGTGCCGCAAAAAAAAAAAATAATAATAATCAAAATGAGATCATGGAGGGGAAGGAGCTTTATAAACCATGAGATGGCTTACTAATTTAAGGAATCATGATGATACTGACCGATGTCATCAGCCTTTTGGGAGCCAGGAAAGTACACTGCCGAGGGCCTGGGGCAGCAGGAGAAGCAAGGGTGGAGGTGAGAAAGGATCCTTGAGGTCAACATTCCTCCGGATAAGAAACTCCTGTAGGAACTCTGCCGTGTAGGATAAGATTACAAGCACACTCAATTCCTCTGCTTCAGACTTGAAGCTCCTAACTTATCACCCTCTGGATCAAAAGAAAATGCCACTCTCCTCAAGTATAAATATTGCCCCAAGTCACCCAGGGCACTTAGGGTTTTGTTTGTCTTCTTTGAAAGCATCTGCTCCAGGTGCAGGCTGAGGAGAAGGTGACAGCCTTCTGGGCTGGGTCCATCTCCGCAGGTGCTTTCCACGAGGTGATCCATCAGCCGTGGCACTGGCTTAAGGCGCTGACCAGCTGACAAATGACTTTGAAGCGTGCCTCTTAGCTTTTCATTCTTTCCCTTCCTTGCCTTCTTGGCTTTCACTGCCAACAGGCGGGGAGGGGATCACCTCCTTCCTCCTCCTCCTCTGGCACGTCCATCTAGAAGGCATCCCTGGAGGCCTAACATTCCAGCTCTTCGGTGTCTTGCATTTGATTTCCCCAGACCCCGTCAAGTCATAATCTCCTTTCCTGCAGGGAAGGGACACTTCCACCTCTTCCTCCATATCCTCTCAGCTCTTTGCATTTGGGTCAAGAGACCTAAAAAGGCCATTTCTCATTTCCATCTTGTCTTCCATTGTTTTTTCCCCTGGGATGTCTATGCATTCATGGCCCTGAGATGCCTCACTGGTCTGGAATGTCCATGGCGAGCCGATCCTCTGAATCATAGACTTAAAGAAATTGGAAAGAGCAGAGCTCATTAGGCTGTCGTTTCCCCAGTTTCCTCCTCTGACCTGGATGTCTTCCCACTGGCTGGATGGTGCGCTTCCCTGCCCCGTCGTTCCGCTGGGCTTTGAGGCTCTGTCTACACAGTCCCAGAAAGGTAAAGAACAAGGCCTGTCTCTCAATAATTCAGGCAAAATCCTGTTTTATCTCAATGATTTGGGTATCCTATTACAAAGCACCATTTTGGTACAAGCCTTTGGGATGAATCCCTCTAATAGGTGTCACAGAACCAGAGCTGGAAAGGACCTTGCAGTTCATCTGTTCAAAAACCTGCTTCTTCTTTTGTTTATAGCTTTTTTGAGATATAATCGACACACAGTAACCTGCACATTTGCATGCCGTACAAAAAGTGTGCAATTTGCTGTTTCGACATACATATACCACCACGAAACCATCACCACTGTCATGTTTCCATCACTCCCTAAAACTTCATTCTGCCCCACTGTAACTGCTCACTCCATCCCCTCCCCAGTCCCCCGTCCCCAGGCAACCACTGAACTGCTTTCTGTTACCGTATAGTTTGCATTTTCTAGAATTTTATATAAATGGAATAACACAGTATGCATTTTTTTTTTTGCTGGTTTCTTTCACTCGGCAGAATTATTCTGAGGTTCATTCATGTTGTTGTATGCATTAATAGTGTCATATGTATCAGTAGGTTGTTTCTGCTTTTTGGCTATTGTGAAAAATGCTGCTATGAACACTCATGTACAAACTTTTGCATATATGTATGTCTTCAATTCTCTTGGTGTGCCTATGAGCTTCTACCTTCATACGGTAACTATATTTAACCTTTTGAGGAACTACCAAACTATTTTCCAAAGCACCTGTCCCATTGTACAAACCCACCAGCAGTGCATGGCGCTCCTACTTTTCCTCACCTTGCCATCTTATTCTACGTCGTTTTCTATTTGAGCCATCCTAGCGATGTAAAGTGATATCTCATTGTGCTTTTGATTTGACTTCCCTAATGACTACTGATAATGAGCATCTTTTAATGTGCTTATTTTTTTTTTTTTTTTTTTCGGCCAGGAAGTGTTCTAAAATCAGTTACCATTAGCAAATAGTATTCTGGTCTTAATGCCATTTGGAGTATGTTCTAATTTCTCTTTTAAATGTAGTATAACAACTTAGTTCAATTATTAGGTTAATTGGATGTTTGATTTTTTTTTTTTCTGTTAGTATCTCTGTCTAGGAATAATCTTAAATAATTGAATCTGTTGATTAGTTACAATTAAAGTAAATAAAAACTAACTCTCCAACTTTTAAGTGGATGATGTTAAAAAATGTGCTTATTGACTGACCTTTTATACATCTTCTTTGCAGAAATATCTATTCAAATCTATCCCATTTTAAACATTGGGATAGGGAATTCCCTGGTGGTCCATTGGTTAGGACTCTGCGCTTTCATTGCCGGGGCCCAGGTTCAATCCCTGGTCGGGTAATTGAGATCCTGCAAGCTGCACGGCATGGCCAAAAAAATAATTTAAAAAAAAGTTTTAAAAATAAAAACTGGGATATAATTCACATAACGTAAAAATCACCATTTTACAGTGTACAACCCAGTGATTGTTAGTACATTCACTAAGTTGTGCAACTATCACCACTATCTAATTCCAGAACATTTCCACCACCCTAAAAAGAAACTCCGTATCTATTGGGTTGGGCGAAAAGTTCGTTCGGGTTTTTCTGTAACATCTTAACATCTCCGTAAGATGTTACAGAAAAACCCGAACGAACTTTTCGCCCAAAACAATATAAGCAGTCAGTTCACCCCTGCCTCCATCCCCTAGCAACCACTAATCTACTTACATCTCTATGGATTTGCCTCTTCCATACATTTCATATAAATGGAATCGTATACTATGTGACCTTTTATGAATGGCAGAGGGTGGGAGTGGGCTGACAAGAGAGCCAGTTTCTCAGTGGAGACCATGCCCATGCCCAGGGAACCACTGCCAAGATGGAGGTGGGTGGGTACAGGCCCCAGAGCCAGTGTTGAGCACCCAGGCACGGGATTTTATCCATATGTTTTCCCCCTAAAGGGGCCACAGTCTGCTTTTCTCAGAAGCTATGTGTCCTCCAGGAAAGGACCCAGTGCCTGTGGCTTTTGGAAGGAGGCACCTTGGCTCTTTGGCTGGGCAACAGCTGGGTGCCCTGGCTTCCCCCAGCTGCTGAAGAGACAAGCAAGAGTGTTTACCCAATGGCCCCAGTGTACTCAGAGGACTCGGGCTCTGAGTTACACAGCAAACAGCTGGCTCTGGAGGGGCTGCGTCCTGGGCGCTGAGACTCGGCGCCTCCAGTGATGTTTAAGCCTCACCGTGAACATGCTTCCTCCACTCTCATCCTCCTCCGGTGGGGTTGGGGGTGGGCTCATTTACGAACAGGGACCTGACAGGTGGCTTTTTTAAACGCTGGTTCTAGCGGAACACTCCCCAAAACGAACACAAAGTTTTTTGTCACCAGGTGCATGTGCTAATTGGTTGCAGACTCTGCCACCCGCTGCAGCAGACAGCAGCGGTCTTTCCAGTAAGAAGACATTTCCTGGCTGGGCACCCGGACAGGCGGGCGGGTGGCGGCGGCGCAAGCAGTGCCAGCCAACCCGGGAAGCCACGCGCTCCGTCCCCGGGGGCCAGTGCAGCGCCCGCCGGCGCCCTCGGGCCTGCAGCCTCCCCTCGTGGCGCGCCGGGCCGGGGATCGGTTCCCCGCGCTGCAGCCGGAGCTCTGGGCCCAAGTCTCCCACGCCGGACGGGGGCGTGGGCGTGGGCAGCGTGACCCCCGGGTCCCGCCCCCGACGCCCGAAGCCCGGAGCCCTGCGACGAGGGGGTCCCGGCTCCACCCACCCGGCCCATCCCGAGAATCGGGGCTCCTGGCCAAAACAGAGCGGACATTCAGAA
>NW_020174697.1:401270-418032 GCF_003031525.2 Neophocaena asiaeorientalis asiaeorientalis
CTGGGGGAGAGTTGCAGGCAGCTGTCTCTTGGAGAGCCATTCCCCCGCGCAAGCAACGCTAGCAGTCTTCGCTAGGCCCAGCCCCGCGGTTAGTTGGGTGCAGGGACGTGACGGGACCGGGAGGGATGGTCCTTTATTCTATTGTTCCCACTCATCAGAAAGGGCTCCTAGCAAACGTAGTCTGCTAGTCCCAGCTTTCCCCACGAAACGGAGAGCTCTGCTTTGCCGTCGTTATCCAGGATGGGTTTTTTGTCCATGCTAAGACCTTATTTACAGTATTACACTAGGATGTCGACCCAGCAGCCCGGCAAAACGCTGAGGCAGCCATTAAGTGGACTTGTGGAGGAGTGGAGATGTGCTGCCACCCAAGCAGTCACACACTCCCCTGGAAACTGGGGGCATCCGGAAGTCCGCACTGTCCTGCCTGGCTCCTTGACATTACTTTTCAGACATCATCACTTGGACATATCACTTGGGGTCCTCGTAAAAGTGCAGATCCTGATCTAGAAAAGCTGGGTGGGGTCTGAGGTTCTGCATTCCTAACAAGCTCCGGGGTGATGCAGCTGCTGCTCTGGACCACACCGGGGGGAGCAAGGGGTACAGCATTGCTCTCAACTGCAGCTGCACATTAAAATCACCCGAGGAGCCCAAAACGCTTGAAGTTTGCTAAGAGAGGAATCGTAAGTGTTCTCGCCACACAAAAAAAGGTAACTATGTGAAGCGATGGATTTGTCAACTCCATCGTGTAATCATTTTGCAACGCATACACATATCAAGTCATTGTGATGCACACCTTTAAGAAAACATCATATTGTACAACCAAACTATACACAATTTTAAGGTGTCAATCATACCTCAATAAAGCTGGGGGAAAAAAACAAATTAGGCCAGGCCCCACCCCTAGATATTCTGATTTAAATGGTCTGGGGTGAGGCCAGCCTTTTTTTTTTTTTTGAATTAAGTTTCTCCAGTGATTATAATGGGCAGCCAGGATTTTTTTTGTTGTATTTTTTCATATTTGTTAAATATGAGATCATTATTTTCTATTCCCTCTCTCTGGGCAGCCAGGACTGAGAGCCACTTGTGGAAGTAGCTGCGAAGAGGGACTTAGGCTGTAGTCAAGGATATTGATTCCATACTGGGCCCAACTGTAGGGTTCCGTCCATGACCTAGATTAGGAATTCAGATTGTGATCAAAGGACATAATTAGTTCGTATGGTTTCATATACCTCATCTTACCTCCCATTCATTCAATCATCAAATATTTCTTGAGCCATTATATTGTGCTGGGCACTGTGCTAGCTAGTAAGGATTCAGCAGTGAATGACAGACACGGAGCTGACAGTTTAGTGGTGAATATGGACAGTAATCAAATAACCACTGAAATAAATGCAAATGTACAATTGGATGACTGCTAGGAAGAATCTGATTTAAAGTGTACGTGGGAAGGGGGCAGGAAAGTGACAATTAGTTACCTGTAATCGGAAGGATGAATTGTCACTCTCTAGGTGAAAGGGGGTGGGCTGGATGAAAGGAAAAACGTTCCAGGCCGAGAGACTGACAGCAGGGCACTGCGGCCAGAGTGCAGAGTCGAGGTGGCCCTGTGTGCCAGATGAATCTGGAGGGGTAGGGGTGTATCTATGTAGAGCAGAGGTTCCCAGTCCTGGCTGAGAATTAAAATCCCCAGTGAACTTCAATAAGTATACCCAAGATTGGCTTCCAATCCCAAAGTCCAGATTTAGTGGTCTGGAGTTGGACCTGGGCATCATTAGCTTAAAGTCTCCACAGGTGACTGTGATGTTGAGTCAGGGATGAGAATCATTTGATGTAGATCCACATTAAGGCTTTTGACCTTTATCTTAAGAAGCATAGGAGGGAGAGATTGGGAATGACATATATACACTAATATGTATAAAATAGATAACTAATAAGAATAAATAAATTAAATTAAATTAAAAAAAAAACATGGGAGGGACTTCCCTAGTGGTGCAGTGGTTAAGAATGCGCCTGCCAATGCAGGGTAACTATGTGAAGCGATGGATTTGTCAACTCAACAGGGTTCAAGCCCTGGTCCTGGAAGATCCCACATGCCACAGAGCAACTAAGCCCATTCACCACAACTACTGAGCCTGTGTGCCACAACTACTGAAGCCCACGCGCCTAGAGCCTGTGCTCCGCAACAAGAGAAACCACCGCAATGAGAAGCCCACGCACCGCAACGAAGAGTAGCCCCCGCTCGCCACAAACTAGAGAAAGTTCATACAGCAACAAAGACCCATCGCAGCCAAAAATAAATAAATAAATTTATATTAAAAAAAAGAAGAAGCATGGGAAGGCATCGACATGTTTAAGCAGACAGGTGACATGATCAGATTTGCATTTTAAAACAGTCTGGCTGCAGAGTGAACAGATGCGAGGGAGGCAGATGTGTGGAGAAGTAATGCATTAGACCGGGTGAGAGATGACAGTAACTGGGGCCACGGTGGTGGTGGAAAGGAGTGGATGAACTCAAGGGCTACCTTGGAGATGAAATCAGCAGGACTCAATAATCGATTGGACATGGGAAATAGAGAGGCAGGGGCGGGGAGGAACTGTCAAGGATCTGACAGAAAATTTCCAAGTTTCTGACTTAGACAGTTGATGTTGGTAGCATGGAGATAGAGAAGACTGGAACAGGACCACATTTGGAAGGAAGGTCATAAGTTTGGTCCAAGTGGAGCTATCAAGTGTGCAGTTGGATACGGTGTCTGAAGCTCAGAAGAGAGATCAGACCTAGAGATATTCATTTGGGAGCTGTCAGGATAGGTATTTGAAGCCGGGGAATTAATTGGTCACTTGGGGAAAGATCGGAGAATGGCGAGACAAGAACTAGGAGCGACCTTGAAGAACTCCAACGTTGAATGACTCGCTCTCCCAAGGTCCATACTATAGGGCTGTACTGACCTTTCCCCTTCCTAATCGCTGTCACCTTCCCCGCCCCCATTCATTAAAGACTTTGGGGAAAACAGTCCACGATTTTCTTCTCTTCCAGAAGCACCCCCACTATCATGGATGACTTGTGTTCATACGGACATGGCTTCCAACACCTCGGCCTCTGCGTTCCTTAACTTCCTCACATTTACCTCTTCTGCACTCCCCCTCAAGCTACACTTACACAGTCACACCTTGGGCCTTGACATCACTCTCAACTGTGCCACTTTAAAAGTCACTCTTTCAAGATGTGGTACGTATATACAACGGAATATTACTCAGCCATAAAAAAGAATGAAATAATGCCATTTGCAGCAATGTGGACCTAGAGATTGTCATACTGAGTGAAGTAAGTTAGACAGAGAAAGACAAATATCATATGATATCACTTATATGTGGAATCTAAAAAAATGATACAAATGAACCTATTTACAACACAGAAATAGAGTCATGGATGTAGAAAACAAACTTATGGTTACCTGGGGATGGGGCAGGGAGGGATAAACTGGGAGGTTGGGATTGACATATACACACTACTATACATAAAATAGATAACTAGTAAGGACCTACTGTATAGCACAGGGACCTCTTCTCAATACTCTGTAATGACTTATACGGGAAAAGAATCTAAGAAAGAGTGGATATATGTATATGTATAACTGATTCGCTTTGCTGTACAGCAGAAACTAACATACCATTGCAAATCAACTACACTCCAATAAAAATTTTTAAAAATAAAAATCACTCTTTCAAGCCTTGCCTCTCGGCTACCTCCACATCTTCCAGTTTGCTTGTTTATTCCCATGAGAACTGTTCTTCGACCTCTTTGGGCTGTCCAGTCCACTGACCCTTCTATTTTCCCCACTTTATCAGCCCTCTGCTTTCTTCACTTCCTCACTATACAGCCTGGAGTCTATGGCCTGTCCCTTTATTACCAAGGTGACTAAGTCCTCCCCAAAGATTGGCATTGGCAGCCAGATGCCGGGCAGGTGGGGTCAAGGCTGAGCTCTTCGGTGAGTACGCGGAAGGCAGGCTTCTGTTCTGCAGATTAAAATTCAGACCTGGGTGCTCTGTGTACCGGGAATGGCGAGCGACTCAGCACGTGCAAGTGTGTAGGCCCCCCCTTGGAAGAAGTCACCAAGAGAGCTGGGGCCGATTGCAATCAGACTGTGCACGCTTTAACCTGGGGCTCTCGGCCTTGTTTGTGTGCCAGAGACCCCTTAGCAGCCTAGTGAAGCCTAAGGCCCCCTTCACAGAATAATGCTTTGAAATGCGTAAAATACAGAGGGTTATAATGGAAACCAATTATACTGAAATACAGCCATCAATGTATTTTTTAAATGTGTGATATACGTGCCTCATTTTCAGCACATTAAATAGTAAGATCTAGCAGTCAGGCTTCTGACTATCAAAATTTCACAGTAGTGATGGGCGTACTCATATTTTAAGATTCACTCAACATGACATGAAAATATGTGTGGCTCCTGTTGGTGACAGAGTCACAGGCCCTCTGAGATCATGGCGGGTTGTTGCCTGCGGTCAGGATTGAAGGAAGTGCTAAAATGTAGTTAAGAGAGAACAGGAATAAAGATGCGATTTCCCCATCCATGTTCATGAGCCCTCTGAATTCTAGCCACAGACCTTAAAAGACCAGGGATCCAGGTTAAGGATCCACGTAGCCTTCCTGGTGGTCCTCTGTGGAAATCGCCCTTTGCTTGAAGCCCCCTCACTGGAGGTCTCTTTTTCAGGGGGCAGGGATGGGGCTGGAGATCGGGCGTTTAGAAACCACCTGCGGTCCTGCCTTCCCTCCTCTGCACTCTTAGAGCCCATGTCTTTTGGTTTTCTCTTGTGGCAGGTAGAAGACTTTCCACCTCAAGTAGCGTTCCTCTTTCAACTCGCGTCAGCCGAATTCAGGACTCTGTGCTAAGCCCTGGGCACAGGAAGGGGGACCACAAAGATAGAGCCGTTAGTAATAACTACCACCTACCAAACGTTTTTTATATGCCAGGCACCATGCCGGCACTTCATTCATCCATGCATGCATTCATTCATCCATTCAGTCCAAATTTACTGGGTGCCTACTATGTGTCAGGCACTGTGCCAGGGGCTGTTGGGATGCAGTCAGTAAGACAGCTAAACTCCCTGCTCTCATGAAGCTTACACTCTAGTGGGGAGGACAAATGGTTATACGAAGTACATAAGTAAATGATACAGTGTGCCAGCCCGTGGGAAGTGCTATGGATGAAAATAAAGCAGAGAAGGTGGAGAGGGTACAGTGTCAAATGGGGTGACCATGGACTGTCTGACTGAAGAGGTGGACCTTTGAGACTAGACCTGGAGGGAGTGAGGGGTGAGCCTCTGCAGGTATTTGGAGGAAGAGCATTCTGGGCAGAGAGGACATCCAGGCAAAGCCCCTGAGGCTGGAAAGTGGAGGAGGCCTGTCTGGCTGGGGGAGAGGAGTGAGAGGAAGTAGTGGGCGATGAGGGCAGAGGGGAAGTGGAGGACGGGGGTCAGATCGTGCAGGACTGCGGAGGCCATTGCCGTGACCTTGGCTTTTTCCCAGAGCGAGCTGGGAAGCCATTGGAGGGTTTGAGCAGATTCCCACCCTTCCGCCCGCAACAGCACTCCCATTGTCAAATGAGGGAACTCTGGCTCAGAACACGCGGTGTCTTGGCTAGTGAGTGGCAGAGCAGGAACTTAGAAGCCTCACGTCTCCCAGCCCCCTGGCCCAGGCTCACAGAAGGGGCAGCATGTTCTTTACTCCCTTCTGCTGCTTCCAGGCCACTGTTCCTTTGTCATTTCCCAAGGATTGTCCACCACTCTGTGTGACACCCCCCTTGCTGTACCCCCCAGCTTCTGCCACTTTACTTAGTGAGCACCTGCTACGTGCCACATACTGTTTTAGATGCTGATAGTAAAATGAGGAGCTTTTATTCTAGTGGCTGAGGGAGACAGGCAAGGAGGACAATTTTTTATAAAGAAAATATTCTTCAGTAATAAGAGCCATGCAGAGAGAAGAGAGTGGCTACTTTTTACAAGCTGGGTGGGGAAGGCCTCTCTGAGGAGGTGACATTTAAATTGAGACCTGGGGGGAGAACATTCCAGGCAGAGGGTGGTATGTGAGCAAAGGCAAATGTGGGAAGGAGCTTGGCATATTAGGGGAGGATGTAGGGAGAGGACAGGGGACGAGGGTGGCAGCATAGGGGCCAGTTCGGGCAGGGCCTTGTAGGTCAGAGCACCTGGCAATCCTCTAGAGTGTTTGAAGTGGGGAAGGAAATGATGTGATTGATGTTTTAAGATCATGCTGACTTCCGTCTGGACAATGGATTGATGGGGGGATGGGAGGGGGGAGGGAGAAAAGTGAAAAGTTTGAAATAAGCGAAGCCATTGCAATGAAAAGCCCGCGCACCGCAACAAAGAGTAGCCCCCACTCGCTGCAGCTAGAGAAAGCCTGCACGCAGGAACGAAGACCCAACACAGCCAAAAATAAATAAATAAAATAAAGAAATTTATTAAAAAAGAGAAGAAAAGATGGCCTCTCAACTTTCAAGCCCTGGCTTGAGCGACTGCATGGGAGGTGACGCTATTTGCAGAACTGAGGAAGGCTTTGGGCCAGCGACTTTGGAGGAAGGGTCAAGAGTCTTGTTTTGAACACATTAGTCTCCGAGAGTAAATGTCACGCGGCCAGTAGGATTCACGAGTCTGCAGTTCTAGAGAGCAGTCTAAGCTGGAGAGATAAAGTAAGACATACAGAAATATTGTCCCTGTGTGTACCCACCTGCGCCAAGCACAGTACCTGGCGCATGGCAGACGGTCTATAAAATGTTGGTTGGTTGAACAGATGGATGAATAAAATGTGTCAGAGCTGCGGAGTCAGACAGACTTCGGTTCAAATTTAAATCCTGGTTCTGCTATATCCTAACTTGACCTTGAACAAGTTAGTAAACCTTCTGGAGCCTGGGTTTCCACACCTTGTAGAATGGAGACAGCAGCTAATACCTATTCCACAGGGTCGTTGTGAGCATTATAATAATAAGCCATGTAAAATGCTTAGCACGATCCTTGGTGCATAGTGAGCGCTCAGTACGTTGTGGCTATGGTAATGTTCAGAGCATGAGGAAGGCCCCAAGAGGGCCAGCCTTGTAAAGGACACCTCAGAGGGCTGCCCCAGACCGTGGGACCGTGTAGCCGGCCTGTCACGTGACAGGCAGCAAGGCCCAGCGGTCAGTTTCGCCCTCTTGAGCTAAACTGTCTGAGTTCATAATCCCGGCTGAGCCACTACTAGCTTACTTAACCTCTGTGTGCCTCAGGGTGTTTTAAAATTATTATTATTTAATCTCTAAAATAGAGATAATAATAGACCTACCTCATAGGACTGTTGTGAAGGATTAAATGAGATGATCCATGGGAAAGGCTGAGAACAGTATCTGACTCATACTAAGGGCTCAGCAAGTGTTGGAGCTATTATCAGGGGGCTGTAGGAGGGAGGGGGCTACAAATAGGCTCCAGCTGTGTCCTTGACCTCCCTCCAGAGGAGACAGCGTTCAGCCCTGCCCCCAGCCAGCAGCAGAGCCTGTTTCAGACAGCTCTGCTCTCCCAACACTCTTATTCCGACCCCTCCCCAGCTGCGGCCTTCCAGTTTGTGCAACTCTCTTAATAACTTGTGAGCCTTTGGCAGTGCTGGTGTGGAAAAGGCCAGCTCCTCCACCAGAGGGCTGCAGAAATGCGGTCCCCCCCCTCGCTCTGGGGGAGGTGTTAGCCACAGGCTACAGGCAAAGGGAGTCCAGGTCCCCAAGCTGCCTGAAGTCGTCTAGGAGCAGAGAGAAATAACCAACTGAGACAGTCCCAGAGGGCCCCCGGGGCTTCTCTTCCATTCAAATGCTCCCTTTGTTGCTAAGAAGCAAACCTTCCCCATCCCCACTGGCACCAGCCTGCCCATTGTTTTCCCAAGAGACCATCCCAAGCCAAGAGCGAGGGCTACCTCTGCCTTACGGAAATGGCAGCCTGGAGAGACCATTGCAGTGGGAGCGTCATAGAACCCCAATTCCCCACAGCTCAAGACCCTAGAACAGGGCCCAGGGGCAGGTGTTCTTGCACAGACCCCAAAAGGGCCTAAAGGAAGTCACTGAAAACATTTGGCCGGGCTCTTCCCCTGCACTGAGCTACCTGTGGTGATTACTGCTCGAGGCCCTGACATCCGAGCAGTGGGCACAAGGCTAGAGTCTAATCTCAGCTCCATTTGAGCAAAGTGATGAGCCTTGTGGGTTTGTTCCAGAAGTGGGAAAGCATAAAATATCCCACTCGGAGGAGAGATTTCATAAATAGATGCTCCTTCAGACAGATGGAGATGGATAGGTCTGAGGTGGAAAGGGCTGGAGGGGTCCTTTCCCCAAATGGGAGGGGACTCCTGGGCACCCTTGCAGGTTTTGGCTCTGAATCTGGCCAGTAGACTGCCTGCCTCTGACTTACCCACCCTCCCCTCCCTCATCCTCCCGTCGGGTATCTGCTTGGGGGTTTCTCATCACCTCAGTGCCCACCTTCCACTGGGCTGAGAAAGAGGAAGGAGGATTTCCCAGCTCTGTCTTCATCCACACGTTCTTGTCTCTAGAACACTCTCTCAGCATGTCTTCTGTTCAATGATTCCCCATCGCTAAAGGATCAACTTCCAACTTCTCTGAGGCTTATCGCCACAAAGGAAATCTTAGAACTAAAACGTTTTTCTAAATCATTTTATTCTAACCTCTTGTTTTTACAAATAATGAAATTGAGGCCCAGAGAGAAGCTTCCTGGCCAAGGCCACACGGCAAGTTACTAGCAAGGCTAGACCCAGGAAGCCATGTCTCCTGACTCCCGAATTAGCGCTCTTTGCACAACACTGCTCTGCTTTAACCAACCTCATTTGTCTGTTGCTGTGTACAAATCACCCCAAACCGTGGTGGCTTAAGACAACAGCCGTTATCTTACTATGTGTCATAGTTTCTGTGGGTCAGGAATTTGGAAGGGATCAGCTGGGCGGTTCAGGGTCCCTCCTAAGGCTGCAGTTAGAAAGTGACTGGAGCTGGAACGGTAGATGACGGAGCAACTGCGGACAGGCCGGGCATCCCTCTCTTCATGTAGTCTCCGAGACTCTTCATGTGATCTCTCCATGTGAGTTAGTTAGGACTTCCTCACAGTATGGTGGCGGTTGAACAAATCACAGGGTAGCTCAAGTCTTCAAGAGTGAGTGTTCCAGCAAGCACGGTGGAAGCCATATCTCCTTTCATGACCTAGCCTCCAAAGTCACCTAGCTTCACTTCTACCATGGTCACGAGTCTGCCCAGCTTTGGGGGGAAGGACCATCGATAGCCCCTACATCTCCATGAGGCCAGTGTCAAAGGTAGAAGCACATGTGGGACAGGAGATATTTTTGCAGCCATCTTCGGAAAATACTGCCTGCCACCTCAGTCTTTCTTCCCACTTTTCCCTCATGTGAACCTTCCACTTCAGCCAGCAGGGCTCCTCCAAGCCCTTCAGACAAGCTTTCTGCCGTCGTGCTTTTGTACTTTGGATGCCCCAGGCCCCTGCCCAGGGCGCCCTCCTCTCTTCTCCAGCCCCTTCCTTAAAGTTCCCTAAAGACCCCCAGGAGCCCCACGAGCAGCAGTTTCCCCCATCCAAAGGATACAGACGCTTACATGCTTACCACATGTGAGCCCTAGGCATCTGGATTCTGTTGGCTGAACTGTCCTCACTCTTCCAGGGTCACAGAGCCTCAGGTTCACATTCACATGGCATCCGGCCAGAAAGGGCAGGGCAGACAGAGCTGTCGTCACAGTGCGGCGTCTCTTCGGAGATGAGCGCAGGAGCTGACCCGGCTCTGAGCACGAGGCCTTGGTATCAGGCAAGGGGGTGGAAGTAAACTGTGTCAACGAGAGCCTTCGGCTGGGAATCAGGAAACCAGGGTCCTTGCACCAGCTCTCTGGCCAATTTGATGCGTGCGTGACCTGACGCAAAGCCTCCACTCTCTCAGCAGGCCTCAGTTTCCCCACTTGAGCAATAGGAGACCTAGAGCTTGCCCTTCCTACCTGCGTGATGAGCAGATAAGGAGATGGGAAGACCCTCCGAGAGCAGAAAATACTCGTGAAATGCTAACAATTCTTATATTTGTTTCTTCTCTCAGCTACCACTTCCTTCCTCACCAGCAGGTAGGCCCCGGGGAATGGGTAAGTTGGTGGGTGAATGGTTATGGAGGCGGTATTGGCAAGCAGCCTTTCCCTAGGCACACATGGTGGGATTCAGGCAGGCGGGGCTTTGCAATATGACCATTCCTCAGTTTCTGAACGGCTCATCTTGCATAGGAGTGGAGGCTGAGCAAATGGTTAGACACAGAGCTGCTCCAACACACCTCCCATGGTGCATACACGGTCTGGAAGGAGGTACTCCCTACACCCTCTAGTTAGAAAGTTCTTTGTCAGGCTACTAATTGAGCTGTGTGGCCTTGGGTGAATTACTTCCCCTCTCTGGGTCTTAGTTTCCTTAGAAGAAAATGAACCTATCACCACCCCTGCTGCTGGAGAAGAGCTTGGTTATTTGTTGGCTCCATCATATCTTTTGGCCAGGGGTGGCTTGTGGTCTCTCTGGGGCTGGGAAGTATTAAGTTTGAACAGCCTTCATCAAAACAATACATGGTTTCCCCCAAATAAAGGGGGCCCCCCTAGGCTCCTTCACCTCATGGGACCTAAGAGCTGGCTTAGGCAGAGTGTGGGCCCAGGAGTTAGCAGACCAGAGAGGCAATTCTGGTCATGAGATGGCTCAGTCAGAGAACCTCAAACGCTTGGAGCTAAAAGGCACTGCCCAAATCCTCCAGCCCAGCAGTCGTCAGCCTCCAAAATGAACTGTCCCGGATGCCTTTCACATGGGGGACCCACTGCCACTCCAGGGTTTGGGGCAATTCTCTGTCAGCTGGAACTTTATCGTCTTCCACTCTAGAAAGCACATCACTTCTCTCAACTTATGAGAAGGACTTGCACGTGCGCACAGAGGCTGGTCATTGCAACATTGTTTGTAATAGGCAAACACCAAAAGCAATCTAAATGCCCACCAGTGGGGGATTGGTTAAATCAGTAATGGGACACCATAGTACAGAATGCTATGCAGAGATTTTTCCTTTAATGCAGTAGGCCTTAAAAATGTGTGGATATAGAAAGTTACCCAAGATATATAGTTAAAGTGAAAACACCCAGCTGTGGGTTTTTTTCATACAATATATATTTTTCATACAACGTGTATGATGCAATATGTAGGTTAAACACACACATACAACTCTATATTTTTATGGTATAGTACATGTGCATGTAATGTGTATTCTGCATGTGTGTTAGGGTTTTCCGGAGAAATAGAACCAATAGCAGATACCTACCTATCTATCTATCTACCTATCTGGATGTAGATATATGTTTCTTGTGAGGAATTGGCTCATACAATCACAGAGACCGAGAAGCCCCGCGACCTGCCATCTGCAAGCTGGAGGCCCAGGAAAGCTAGTGGTGTAATTCCAGGCCGAGCTAGAAGACCTGAGGAACTAGGGGAGCTGATGGCCTAAGTCCAAGTCCCAGGACAGAAGGAAAACAATGTCCCAGCTCGAGCGGGCAGGCAGGAAGAGAACAAATTATCTCTTCCTCTGCTTTTTGTTCTATTCAGGTCTTCTACAGACTGGGTGATGCCCATCCACACTGGGGAGTGTGATCTGCTTTACTGAGTCCATCGATTCAAACGCCAATCTTATCCTGAGACACCCTCACAGACACACTCGGAAATCATATTTAATCTGGGCACCCAGTGGCCCAGTCCAGTTGACACGTGGTGTGCAACTGCAGAGACGAAAGCTTAGGATACCCAAAACCCTAACAGTGCTTACCTTCCAGAAAGGGTCTGGTATGAAAAGGAAGTCTCAAGGAGATCTTCCACAATACCTGCAGAGTTTGGATTTTTCCAATGCGAACTCATTCGCCAATTTCGTTTCTAATGAAAAATGCAATTTAACAAAAAGCTTATGAAAAGGGGCACAGAAACGATTCATGATCGCCAGGGACAGGGGTTGCATATGACTCTGAAGAAGTGGCACCAGGCAGCTCCTTTCTGGTGGTGGTTATGCAAAACTATACAGGTGATAAAACTGAATCGAACGATACACAAAAACATGCACACGCAAATGAGTGCATGGAAACACTCCTGAAATCTGAGTAAGGTCTGCAGTCCAGCTGATGATGTTGTACTGATATCATTTCCCTGGACTTGATGTTGTGCTATGGTTACGTAAGATGTTGTCACTGGGGACAGCTGCGTGAAGAATGCATGTCCTGTTTTTGCAACTTCTTGTGAGTCTACGATTGTTTGAAAATAACTTTGTTTATTTGAAAATAAACAAGAAAGGGGAGGCATATAAAACATAACCCACAAGGGCTCCTGTATAGTACAAGGACCTATACTCAACATTTTGTAATAACCTATAAGGGAAAAGAATCTGAAAAAGAATGTATATATATATATGAATCACTTTGCTGTACACCTGAAACGAACACAACGTTGTGAATCCACTATACTTCAATTTAAAAAAAAAGATAAAGAACAAAGTGGAGAAAAACGAAAGGGGAGGCACAGAAACATTTGGACTTCTTGAGGTGATGGAAACCTTTCCTATGTGGAATGCTGTGGTGGTTGTATGACTGTATATATTTGCTAAAACTCATTGAGTGATACTCTTAAAAGGGTGCCTCTTAATGTATGTAGATTGTGCCTTAATAAGCCCAACTTTTAGGGGTTTCCCTGGTGGCGCAGTGGTTGAGAGTCCGCCTGCCGATGCAGGGGACGCGGGTTCGTGCCCTCGTCCGGGAAGATCCCACATGCCGCGGAGCGGCTGGGCCTGTGAGCCATAGCCGCTGAGCCTGCGCGTCTGGAGCCTGCGCTCCACAGCGGGAGAAGCCACAACAGTGAGAGGCCTGCGTACCGCAAAAAGAAAAAAAAAAAAAAAGCCCAACTTTTAATAAACCTTATACCAGAGGACAAATGGGTGAGACTGATACTCTTGTAGGAAGAACTGCTCTAACTTATTAAAGGGAGTAAATCATTCACAAACCTTTGCATTTTGTGGTTAACCAATTACTCTCACATGCTTCACAATAGCCAGCAATGCCTCTGCCCAGCACAGGGCCCCCGTCAGATGCTCAGCCCCCTCTGGTGACAAGGATCCCCTCACTTAATACTGCAGCCCATACCACTGTTGGGAGAACTGTGATAGGAAGTTCCTTATTAGGCAACTAATTAGCTGTGTGGCCTTGGGTGGATTACTTCCCTTCTCTGGGCTTTGGTTTCCTTAGAAGAAAATGGACACTATGACCTTTCAGGTCCCCTCCAGTTCGAACATTCTGAGTCACTAAAACTTAGAACTTACCTCCTTGTAACTATTGATCTGGTTCTGCGTTCCAGAGTCACCCAGAACTTGGCTCTGTGTCGCAGTAAGAGCCAGCCCATTACACACTGGAAGTCGGCTCCCCTGTGCCCTCCACATGGACAGGCAACACGGCACAGGGGCTAAGATCACAGGATCTGCAGTATCAGCCTGGAATCTGACTCTGGACTCTGCCACTTCCCAGCTGTGTGACTTTACGCAGGTCACCTCTGTGAGCTTCAGTGTCCTGTCCATAAAAAGGGACTAATAGTACCAACCTCACAGGAGGGGGCATGGGGGATGAATGAGGTGATATATGTAAATCGGGATGTGTGGTCGGCAGAATAATGGCCCCCTGAAGGTATCCACACCCTCATCCCCAGAACCTGTGAATGTGTTATGTCATGTGGCAAGGGGGAATTACAGTTGCTAATCAGCTGACTTTAAAACAGGGAGGTTATCACCCTGGGCAGTAGCTCCAGACACATTTTAAAAATCCAAGAGTCCCAGAGAAAACTTTTGAGTCTCAGTCAAATGAGAGTCCCACTGAACCTTCCCAAGCTTCTAGAAGCCAATAAATTAGAAAGGACACTTTATTGGGAAGCATGGCACAGAGGGATGGTAGAGTAAAGAGTCTGCCACCAAAGAAACTAGGTGGCTCTATATACACAAAAGTCATATGTAAGAAACCAAAACCTAGAAAAGTGATCAATAAAACTGAGAAGGAGCTTTTGTTAAATAATTTGAGGGCTGAACCTAAAGTGTGTGGCCAAATAATACAGTAGTAATTTGGAGGTAGGTCTTAGACCTAGTCCATAACATTTATCAATGTCTTAGATCCTGAAACTATTAAAGAGAAACATTTTATAAGTTTATTTTGGTTGAAAATTGAGTCCAAATTCTATCTTATAAGTTGTAGGTAAAATGTTACATAATAAAAATTAAGATCATTGACTTTGTTTACTGCCTCAAGGAATTACAATGTATATCTAAGCATTAAATAAGTGGTTTGAGACTTCCAATAATTCATAATAGAAATAAAAACTCACAATGTAATTATTAATTTAAAATATGCTTCAAAACTGTACATACTGTATGTTAAACAAGACAAGTTCTTAGGGGAAAACATAGGCAGAACACTCTATGACATAAATCACAGCAAGATCCTTTTTGACCCACCTCCTAGAGAAATGGAAATAAAAACAAAAATAAACAAATGAGACCTAATGAAATTTAAAAGCTTTTGCACAGCAAAGGAAACCATAAACAGGACGAAAAGACAACCCTCAGAAGGGGAGAAAATATTTGCCAACAAAGCAACTGACAAAGGATTAATCTCCAAAATATACAAGCAGCTCATGCAGCTCAATATCAAAAAAACAAACAACCCAATCCAAAAATGGGCAGAAGACCTAAATAGACATTTCTCCAAAGAAGATATACAGATTGCCAACAAACACATGAAAGAATGCTCAACATCATTAATCATTAGAAAAATGCAAATCAAAACTACAATGAGGTATCACCTCACACTGGTCAGAATGGCCATCATCAAAAAATCTAGAAACAATAAATGCTGGAGAGGGTGTGGAGAAAAGGGAACCCTTTTGCACTGTTGGTGGGAATGTAAATTGATACAGCCACTATGGAGAGCAGTATGAAGGAAGGTTCCTTAAAAAATTACAAATAGAACTACCATATGACCCAGCAATCCCACTACTGGGTATATACCCTGAGAAAACCATAATTCAGAAAGAGTCGTGTACCACAATGTTCACTGCAGCTCTATTTACAATAGCCAGGACATGGAAGCAACCTAAGTGTCCATCAACAGATGAATGGATAAAGAAGATGTGGCACATATATACAATGAAATATTACTCAGCCATAAAAAGAAACAAAATTGAGTCATTTGTAGCGAGGTGGATGGACCTAGAGTCTGTCATACAGAGTGAAGTAAGTCAGAAAGAGAAAAACAAATACCGTATGCTAACACATATATATGGAATCTAAAAAAAAAAATAGCGGTTCTAATGAAACTAGGGGCAGGACAGGAATAAAGACACAGACGTAGAGAATGAACTTGAGGACATGGGGAGGGGGAAGGGTAAACTGGTACGAAGTGAGAGAGTGGCATGGACATATATACACTACCAAACGTAAAATAGATAGCTAGTGGGAAGCAGCTGCATAGCACAGGGAGATCAGCTCGGTGCTTTGTGACCGCCTAGAGGGGTGGGATAAGGAGGGTGAGAGGGAGGGAAACACAAGAGGGAGGGGATATGGGGATGTATGTATATCTGATTCACTTTGTTATACAACAGAAACTAACACAACATTGGAAAGCAATTATACTCCAATAAAGATGTTAAAAAAAAAACAGGGAGGTTAGAGAATTATCCCAGATTATGTGGATGGTCCTAATATAATGAGGATCCTTAGAAGTGAAAGAGGGAGGCAGAAGAGTTAGATTCAGAATTGATGGGACATAAGAAAGTCTCGATCGGCCATTGCTGGCTTAGAAGATGGAAAGGCATCATGAACCTCTAGAAGCAAGGAAAGGCAAAGGAAACGGATTCTCCCTGGAGCCTCCAGAAGAGCACAGCCCTGCGGACACCCTGATTTTAGCCCAGTGAGACCCATTTCAGCCTTCTGACCTCCAGAACTGTAAGAGGACACATTTGTGTTGCTGTAAGCCACTAAGTTTGTGGTGATTTGTTACAGCGGCAATAGGAAACTCACACAGGCTGGCTCCAACCCTCTCCTGACTGGTCTCCACTCTTGCCTCTCTCCAATCCGTTCCTCACAATGCAGCCAAAATGATGTTTCCAAGACCCTCACCTAAGCAAGCCACATCCCTTCTCCCTATTCTTCAAATATGCTCCAGGGCCTTTGAACCTGCTGTGCTCTATTTCAAAGGTATCATGGTCCCCTGGGTAACACTTAGTCAGCCTTCATATATTGGTCCAAAGATGAAAACCCGGATCCCCAGTCTGGGTCAGGTTCTCTGGGTTAGTGGTCTCAGAGCACCCCGTACTCCTCTGCAGCATGTGTAGGTTTGCAAATAAATACATGTATTTATCCGGGTTTATTGGCCAGCAGGCTGTAAGCTTCCCCGGGGCAGGGATAGTGTCTGTCTTACCTAGCCCAGTGTCTGGCACATAGGGAGCATTCAATATATGGCAGCTCTTATCACCGTTTTATTTTTGAATCTCCACCATTTTCTGGTTGCCCCACAAACACTCTCTAGTTTGAAGTCCTCTTTAAAAAGTGGTACCCCTGGGCTTCCCTGGTGGCGCAGTGGTTAAGAGTCTGCCTGCCGATGCAGGGGACACGGGTTCGTGCCCCGGTCTGGGAAGATCCCACGTG
>NW_020174697.1:418046-438567 GCF_003031525.2 Neophocaena asiaeorientalis asiaeorientalis
AAAAAAAAAAAAAAAAAATAAAGTGATACCCCTGCCTTGACCCAGTCCTCCAGGGGTGGTGAGAGCAGCACAAAGCAGAAGCAGAAGATGCTGTCCCTGCTTGTTGGGGGAAGGGAAGGCATCCCGCTTCTATTGATGCAGCCGAAGGCCATGGTCCTGCTCCACTAAGTGCATCACACTCTCAGCTCCAGCTGAGCTTGAGGTCACTTAAACCACCCACACGCCTGCCCTAATTTTTGTTTCCATCAGAACATCTGTCAAGTTAGCTCTCCCCATCCTGTTTCTGTACGGTTGTTCTTTGTAACCTAAGCGTTGAGCTTTCCTCTCAACCCAGTGGGGTTCCATCATCTGGTGTCGGGGCCCTTGTTCTAAACCTGTCTAAATCTTCCTGAGTCCCAATTCAGCCATCTCTCCCAGCCTCATGTCACCTGCACACCTGAGCCACGTGTCCCCGTGCCTGCTTCCAAGTCCTGGATAACAACATAGGGCAGGGCTAAGAACAGGGCCCTGGAAATGCTCCCGGAGTCCCCCCAGGCCCGGCACCCACCGCGGGGCGTTGAATCAGCAACACAAACTGTGCCTAGGTCAAGTCCTGACGTTGCCACTTTTGTGGCTTTGAAATTGGGGATAGTAGTCTATTAGTTTCCTAGGGCTGCTGTAATGCAGTACCATAAACTTGGTGGCTTAAAACAACAGAAACGTATTCTCTTACAGCTCTGGAGGCTAGAAGTTCAAAATCAAGTTGTCTGCTGGGCAGACAACTCCCTCCAGAGGCTCTAGTGACGATCCTTCCTCGCCTCTTCCAGCTCCTAGTGGCTCCTGGTGTTCCTTAGCTTCTGGCAGCGGAACTCCAATCTCTGCCACGTGCCCTTCTGAGTGTGTGTCTCTGTGCGTCCTTTCCTCTACTTATGTGGACACCAGTCATCGAACTTAGGGTCCACCCTGCTCTAGTATGACCTTGTCTTAACTAATCACATCTGCAAAGACCCTAAGTCCAAATAAGATCACATTCTAAAGTTCTGGGTGGACATGAATTTTGGGGGACACTATTGAACTTACTACAAATGGTAACACTTTGTCATAGGGTCTTCATGAGAGTTGAGGAAGATAATGTACATGGCTTCTCAAACTATACTGGGCACACAAACCACCTGGGGATGTCGTCAAAATGCAGATTCGGATTCAGCCAGCCTGGGGTGGGTCTGCGTTTCTCCAGAGCTCCCAGGTGATGCCTTGGCTGCTCCTCTGTGCTTTGAATAACAAGGATGTAGGTGAAAGAAAGTGCTTGGAAAACAAATGTCCGGTAGGCTTATTCTATTTCTTTTGTAGTGAGCTTTTCTCACGCTCCTGTCTCCCTGCCCACCTGGCTCTCTTGTGAACTGTAGAAGATAGAAAAAGTGTTTTCGTTTGGGCTTCCCCCAAAAGCAGACCCAGAGACAAGGACTGGGGCTTAGGGAGTTTACTGGGGAGGTGGTCACAAGAAGTACTCATGCAGAAATAGGGAAAGTTAAGGAAAGGGCGAGAAGCCACGAAGAGGGCATTAAACAGCAGGTGGCCCCAGGCATAACCAGGGCTCCACCCTGCTGGGGACTGGCTGAGAAAGGGTGGGGACTCTCCTCAGAACTGTCCCACTGGATAGCTGGGATTGGGGGGTGGCTAGAGTATTTTCCCACCAATTCACATTCCCCATCATTTGAAGGTTGCCCTGGGGTCAGGTCCCAGTGTCAGGGCTGGGCAAGTGCCCCGGTGCTGGAGAAAAGCCCTCCCTCCCTCCAGCAGAGAAGATTCAGGCGCTGGAAGTTGGAAGCCGGGCACGTTGGAAAGAACCTTCTGGTACAGCTGCAGGTGACCTCAGCTAGGCCGGGATGGGGAAAGGAGGGAGATCATCATCTACTCCAGAAGCCTTCCAGGTTTGAATGTCATCTGCGTCTTTACCATTCCTTTTTTTTTTTTTTTTTTTTTTTTTTTTTGGCTGCATTGGGTCTTCATTGCTGTGTGTGGGCTTTCTCTAGTTGCGGCGAGTGGGGGCTACTCTTCGTTGCGGTGCACGGGCTTCTCACTTTGGTGGCGTCTCTTGTCGCGGAGCACGGGCTCTAGGTGCGCGGGCCCCAGCAGCTGTGGCACGCAGGCTCAGTAGTCGCGGCACGCGGGCTCAGTAGTTGTGGCGCACGGGCTTAGTTGCTCCGTGACATGTGGGATCTTCCCGGCACAGGGATCCAACCCATGTCCCCTGCATTGGCAGGCGGATTCTTAACCACTGCGTGACCAGGGGAGTCCCATCTACCTTAAGTGCATGAGCTCCTCAAGCAAGCTCTTGCTAATATTTATGATTATCATCCAGCCCCAATGGACACCTTGCCCATAGAGGTGTCATGGGGGAATCTGTCGATGACCTGCTGAAACCCACATGTGCCTTGCTGGCTCCCCACCCCCACCCTGCCTCGGAATGGTAAAATCATTTCCACTGTGGGTGCATGGTGGGGAGAACTCGCCCTTAGGGTAATGGATTTATGCTTCAGGGTCACCTTAGGAGGGAGCTGCTTCCCTTTCTCACAGTCCCTTCCTTCACCTAGTTCAGATGATCCACACTCTCGATGTTCAGCATCACACTTCATCTGAATCACAACCCTACAAGGCACTTGTTTTGATTGTCCCCATTTTATAGCTAAGGAAATTGAGGACCAGAAAAGCTAGGTCACTGGGACTTCCCTGGTAGTCCAGTGGCTAAGACTCTGTGCTCCCAATGCAGGGGGCCCGGGTTTGATCCCTGGTCAGGGAACTAGATCCCGCATGCCACAACTAAAGATCCCATACTCGGCAACGAAGGTCCCGCATGCGGCGACTAAGACCCAGCACAGCCGATCAATCAATCAATAAATATTAAAAAAAAAAAAAAAAGAAAAGAGAAGCTAGGTCACTTGCCTGAGGTCACTCAGTAAGAAGCAGAAGTGGATTCCAAAGACAGCCTATCTGATTCCCTGCACCCTATGGATGGGTTCCATTGGAGAAACTAGGTGGTGGGCCCCAATGACATTTAAATACAAATCTAAACACACTCCCATAACCATTTGTTGGACGAGAACTGTAAGAACTTCCTTTAATTGTATTCAGCTTCTAGTCCTAGTATAAGACATTGGGTTTGTTAGGGTGTGAGTCTTTCACTTTGAAAAAGAAGTTAGTGCAAGTAAAATACATGTATCCCTTTTTATAAATTAGTGTGTATTTACTTTCCTCCATATTGGAATTCACTTAGATGTACGGATTCATTAGGATGGACGGAGTTTTCTAATTGGGAAATGAATAGACTCAGACCCTAATAAGCAAAAGATGCCATGGAGAAATGAAATAAATAAATTCAATGTCATTAGTTTAAAAAATGTCACCATCAGACTTCCTCAACTAGTGATTTTTTCCCAGTGCATCAAATGGGGTATTCCACTCCCACGCACATTTCAGGAACACACTAACAAAATAACAGAGATCCAACTTTATGCTATGTTTGGGGCCATTTTCCCTCCCTGACCCGGCTGCAAACTTCCCAAAAGAGGGGATGGTGGAGGTTCTTTACTACGGTGATTTCCCTGCACATGGCATGGACGGGGCCACAGGTGTGTACATGGAAAGCTCAGGAACTCCTAAGTTCGGGTCAGCCAGCCCTTGAAAAATGAGCCCTCAAAGCTCTTGGGGAAAGAGTGTGGCTTGGGAAATATGTAGCTCGCAGTAGAGAACACAGAAAAGAAGAGGCCAGGTCTCTGCCTTGAAGGTGCTGACAGTCCAGTTGGAGAGACAGGTGGAACACACTAGAAACAGCTCACGTGCAAGACAAGAGAGGTGAGGAGTCATGTGAGAGTGCATGGCTCTGCCTGAAAGCGCTGAAGGGGCGCGGAAGGGAGAGATGGGTGTTGACTGAGAGGGAAGTAGGTGGAGTGAAAAGAGCAGTGAGCTGGGGGTCAGGAGAGCTGGGTTCTAGACCAATTCATTGCTCAACCCTCTGCATCACCCTGAGCGTTCACTTTTCTCTCACAGACCCACCCTCAACCAGCTTGCAGTCTAGCAGGGGACACAGGACCAGAAGTCCTACAGATGCATATGGTACCCCAGAGTTGTAGAGGTGGATTCATTCACCTAACGTCACCTGAGCACCAGCCAGGTGCCAGGCACTGCGAGGCAAAAGTCAAACAGCTATGCTGAAATAGCTGCAGGTCCCCAAGCGCATTCAGCTACTCTTGCTTTTGCACCTCTCCTCGTGCTGTTCATGCATCCCTCAGCATCGCCCTCCTCATTTTGCCCATCTGCAAAAACTATTGGCCCTTCAACCCCCTGGCCAGGAATCACTTCCTTTGTGAAGACTTCTAGTTTAATCAGTACAGGCTACTATTACAGAATACCAGAGGCTGGGTGGCTTAAACAACAATTTTTTTTCCTCACAGTTCTGGAGACTGGAAATTCAAGGTCACGGCGCCATCATGGTCTAGTTCTTGGTGAAGGTCTTGTCCCTAGTTTGCAGTTGGCTGTCTTCTCTCTGTACCCTCACATAGCAGAGGGCAGAGAGAGAAACAAGAAGCAAGCTCCCTTCTGTCTCTTATAAGGGCACTAATCCCATTCACGAGGGCTTCATCCTCATGACCTAATCATCACCAAAAGGCCCCACCTCCTAATAACATCACACTGGGGATTAGAGTTTTAACGTATGAATTTCAAGGGGACACAAACATGCAGTCCATAGCACTCATCATGTTGTACATAGGCACTACCACCCACCTGTGATGCAGCAGCCTGGCACCGCAGATGAGGCAAAGGCGAGGCTGATCGGCCCTTGGTGGAGTGCCCCTCGGCCTCTGGTATCCGTCTCCCTTATACTCAGCCCCTGCTATGGGCAGAGGGAGGAGGCAGAGAGGAAAAATAATAGAAAAATCATAAGCAGAATAGAAGGCATAGTCTACACACTTGCAGAGGCTGCAAAATAGATTTACCATCCCAGAATGCAGGGTCCCTTTGATTAGTTAGCAGAGAACCCCAGGCTAACGAGGGCAACAGTGTGGATCCAGCCCTCCAGCAGCCCGGGTGCTTGTCACTGTTTTCCAGCCACAGGCTTCACCCTTCAGGGCCTTGTAAATCAGCCCAGAGGGTCCAGGAGAGGGTTTGTGGCCCCTCAGTGCCGGCCCAGCCATTTCCACCACTGGAGCAGAGATGGCTGGGCCCACGGGGCAACACAGTCACCTGGTTTCAGTCCCTCTTTCCTGTGCTGTCTTGGATATGAGGCAAACGTGACCCTTTCCAACCAGAGGAGCCATCGACACAACAGGTTGGCCATCTGTACTCCTCGAGGGACCAGTTTGGGTCAGTTCAGGTGGGATAAGGAGAAGGAGGTGCAGAGAAGAAAGCCCCCATGCAGGCCTGCCTGCAACCCTCACCCGCACCACCCGCAATGAGACACCATGACACTGTGGCCAGGCCCGGGCCAGTGCGAGGGTGGGGAGGGGGGTCCGGGCCAGCTCCCTTCCGCACGCCATTACTACCCCATCTTCCCAATGCGGGAGGGCACAGGTCTGAGTTAAAGCCTGTGCTGAGGTTGTCAGGGAGGTGAGGGAGGAGGTGGACACTTGGGACAAACTTCTAAGCCAGCGTCTCTGCAAGTACCTTGGCTTGTTTATTCGTGTGACTTTCCATGCCCCCAGAGCCGGCCTGTGGGTAGGACCCAACCTGAATCTGAAACGGGGTCTGGGGTCAGCCTCAGCCTGCGGCTTACTGGGCTTGATGCAGCCTGGACCCACATGCTCGGCCTCATTAACACCAAACTCTGACCACCCCGAGTGACCAACCCCAGGCTCAGTCTCCAGGAACACCTTCATTAAAAACTTTGTAAGATGCCGATAAACAGCACACTAATGAAATCCACAGATAAGCTAAAAACTGGACTGCTCAGAGTCAGCCAAGACTGAGATTGAGTCTCTAGAGGGCCTGCGAGGTTAGGAATATGGTTAGGAAATAACCAAGTGAAATTCAGCCTTGACAGGGGCCAGCTAACCTCATATACAAGCTGTATCAGGAGGCAGGAAGGCTGCAGAGAACAGTAGGGCTGAGGGAGGCAGAGGGGCGGGAAGCGGCGGGGCTTGGGGGATGGCCTTACCCCAGTCATTTGGGGGTGAGTCTGTAGAGACAGCACATGCCCCAAGGAGCGAGCTCCTGCCCCCGCGGGCCTGGCAGAATTCCGAGGAGGCCCAGGAGAACCAAAGGGTTCCAGGGTAGCAGAGCTGTAGGGGCACTGGACAGAAGGGTGTTATGAATGAGTCATGCTTGGGGTAGTTTTGCATCAGGAGAATCAAGATCTCGGGTGCCCACCTGTCCCCTGGGCACCCACAGCAAGCCTAGACCCCAGGAAAAACTTGAGTCAGCAGAAGATGGCAGTAATACAGTCTCTGGAGTCAGACAGACCTGGGTCCCACTCCTACCCCATTCTGAACTTGTAGACTAGTTATCTAACATTCTTCAGCCTCAGTTTCCTCATCTGTAAAATGGGATGATATCAGACTTTCCTTGTACGGTGTCCTGCGGACAAAATAAGATAACGCTTGTGAAGGAATAAGCACAATTAGGACACAGTGTCAGCCAACAGGAAGAGGAGGAGGAAACCAAAGACTGTCTGCTGGAACCCTCACCATGGCGTCCCTACATATCCCTTCCCCTCAGAGTCTACCCCCTAGGGGTCTCCAGACCAACCCATTCTTTCCTCAGCTTAAAAGTAACTAGTGCCTCCAAATATTGCTCTCTGCCAAGCCTCAGTTCCTGAAAGAATTACCACTGCCATGTTCATGGCCGGTCATGGCTGAATCTTGTCCACCCATAACTCTTGTATTAATGGAGACTGCTATACCTTTAGTTCCAACTAAAATTTTGAACTTTGAGCTTTTCCTCAAAGATTTGTAAAGCAGGTCCTAGTGTGTCACGTATGAGCAACAGACAATATCTAAATGTCTGGGCTGGTTAACTTTGGTTGATGGGATCCACTGGGGGCCAAGACTGCGGATTTCACCCCGGTGCAGACCACTTTCTTTTATTCTAGCCCTGGCCATGGACTAAGCCCTAACCGAACGATAACCCTGGCCTCAACCTGAACCCCAACCCTAGTCTGCCTTCTTAAGATGGAATGTTAAAGGCTCAGGCCAATCACATTCCTAGAGTGGGGAGAACAACCTTAAGACATCTCAGGGGAATTGCTTTTGCTTATTGATTCCTTCTCTCTCAATTATGAGCCTTCAATAAATCTGAAGTTGCACGGAATAATCTCCCCCCAAGAATGATAGGTTCTTTGAACCTGCCTCTGAGCACTTACACTCTTAAGCTGGCAGTGAGGACGGCTAGGAGTCCAAAGGCAATGCATGAATGGATAAAGGTGTTCTCTCTTGTTGGACCAAGACTCAAGGACCTGGAGGGGTGTGCTGCCATGGCGAGGATGTGCCTCTGGGGGTGCCAGGTTGAGCTGGGCGCAGAGGGTGTACTGCTGCTCTCTCATGCGTCCAAGAAGTCTTTCTCCTTCCTCGATACACTTGGCTTATGCCAACCTCCAGCAAGAGAGCCAAAGATAGGCCTACTGGTAAGACCCACTGCCTGGGAACTTGGCCCAGCTCCCAGCAGAGAGACCGGCCTCCATCTGGGCTGTTCCTTACCATGAGCAGTTCCAGCACGAGACTAGGAAGTGTCCTGTTGGATTTTCCAGGCCAATCCCACTTTCCCACATCCAGGCCCCTGGTCACACCGTGTGTCCAGAGTTCTGAGTCAGAACATGTGTTCCCCATAAACAAGAAGCCTAGAAAGGAAACGTGCAGCAGCTGTCTCCAGCCAGCTCTTGTCACCTCAGTCATTCCAGTGTCCCCCTCCATGCCAAAGTCTTCTCCAACCAGCTGTGGTCACCTATGTTCTTGCTTAGAGCTTTCTTTTAAGTCGGTCCTTATGTCTAGCTATTTCAGAGTAAATCCTGGCTCCCCATCTGCTGCCTAAGAGGCTGTGTTTCCCCAGAAGGCTGTGAGCTCTCATGGGCCAGGCCTACACTTTCCTCCTTCTTGTGCTCCTGGGAATAGGACTCTGGCACCCAATGGATGCTCTTTGCTGAGTGCAGGCTCTGAACTAGGATACTGCAGGGAACAAAACAAAGTTCCTGCCCTCGTGAACCTGACATTCTGGTGGAGGGCAAAGGGGATCACTGGGCGGGAAAACCAGGAGAAGGAACTTGTTCCACCAACAGATATTGGGCACCCACTGTGTCCCAGGCTTTAGACCAGGTCGTGGAGGCACACCACCAAAGCAGACCTGGTGCTTGGGCCAGGAGGAACCACCAGCCAGGCCGGCATTGTGGTTCCAGAGGTAGGAGAGAAGCAGCAGCAGCCTTCCTTTGGGAGCTGTTGTTAACGTCTCTGCCACCTGCACTGACCACCTGGCTGGTGGGTGAATCAAAGTGCACAGCCCCTCCCCAGCGGCCCCCACTCCCAGCCTGCTCCAAGCGGCACTCCAGCGAGGCAGGGGTCGGGGACCTGGGCCCTGCTGCGGAGCTTTATGAGGCCCAGGCAGATCGTCTGGCCTGGAGTTCGGCTGGAAGGGGAGAAATGATTGCCTTGGGAACAAACCAGTGAGGACTCGTCCCAGGCAAGGTGGCAGAGCAGGGAAGCCAGGAGACTGCAGGGAGGGTGTGGTGGGTGTGGAGACGCACTGCACAGCTCAGAGCTCCCTTAGAGAGAACCTGCTGCGGGGAGCAGCGTTCACCGACAGCCCAAGGGGCTCCACTTTGGGATCCATGGGTGGTGTTCACATCGAGGCCATGTTTCCCCCAGGCTACTCCCAGCCAAGGACTAAGTCCAGCAAGGACACCAATCCCAGCCCATCCCTGGGACATGGGACTCCTCCAACAGGCAAACCTTGCTCAGGGATTTCCCGTCAATCTAGATTTTCTCAGAACTGTGCTGCGATCTGAGACATTTCCCACCCACGCCTCCTTCCTTCCTCCTCTCCTTTCTCAGGTGTCAGTCCTGCACTGCAGTGGGAAGATACTCCCTGCCTGCTTTTACTTCTTTCCCTGCATCCTTCACAGGTGTCTCTCCCAATACGTCGCTTGTACATTTAATCTCATCTTTATTTTTTTAGAAACATTTTTCATTTTCACGAAGATCTTTATTTATTTATTTTTGGCTGCATTGGGTCTTTGTTGCTGCACGCAGGCTTTCTCTAATTGCAGCAAGTGGGGGCTACTCTTCGTTGCGGTGCACGGGCTTCTCATTGTGGTGGCTTCTCTTGTTGCGGAGCATGGGCTCGAGGCGCGTGGGCTTCAGTAGTTGTGGCTCACAGGCTCTAGAGATCAGGCTCAGTAGTTGTGGCGCACGGGCTTCGTTACTCTGTGGCATGTGGGATCTTCCCAGACCTGGGCTCGAACCCATGTACCCTGCATTGGCAGGTGGATTCTTAACCACTGCGCCACCAGGGAAGTCCCTAACCTCATCTTGATGTCTGCTTCTCAGAGGACCCCCAATGACAGAAGGCAAAGATCCAGTGGGTCAAGATGAGTAGCCTAAGAGATGTACATGCCCCCTGAAGCCCAGAAAGTCTGGGGGAGGGGCTGAGCATGGGCTCCTTGCTGATGGTCTGGAAGGGCTCCCAGCTATTCATCTTAATTCAAAAAGAGAAATCCAGCTTTACCTCACTCTACCCAAAAGCTGTGTCCTTGAGAAGTTGAATGCAAATGACACTGGGGGGAACCAGATCCTACTTTATATGCCCCAAGAGGCTCCCAGTTAAAAAGAACTCAGCAGTACATCAAAAGTCAGTCAGGGGCTTCCCTGGTGGCGCAGTGGTTGGGGGTTCGCCTGCCGATGCAAAGTTGACAGTAAAGTTGATGAAGGGTCCCCTTCAACGTGCCCCGGGGCATTTTTCCAAGATGGGTTGACTGGGGAGAAGCCAAGCAAACAGTGACTGCAGCAGGTCCCTGGCCTGGGAGAGCTCCCAGCCCATTGAGGAGACAGACAGGAGCCAATGGAAGAACAATAGGCCCCAGAGAATGGATTCGGGTAATAGTTGGGTGGTGACACCATTGCTAGTTCACTAGTTCTGAGAAGCACGAGTGAGGTTAGGCAAGAAGCGTCAGGGAGGCCACTGAGGGTGGGCAGCCAGGACTGGGCTCGGGCATCCCCTGCACCACTACACAGAGTCGTCCCCTTCCTGACTCTCCTTGCATGTCCCAGTTGCTTCGGAGTCCTCCTACTCTGCTCCCTAGGCTTGGCCACATGGTTGGCCGCCTGGGGAGGCACTGGCATGGTCCCCAGTGCCAGAGGCGGGGGGTGAAGATGTGTGGGCTGGTTGGAGTGTGGCCAGCCTGCAGGGCCCAGTGGCAGGGTGCAGGGCCAAGTTGACAACGCTGGCCTGCAGAGACGGAGGGGCGACTGCTGCCTGTCGCCTCCAAAATACCAGTTGAGGTTTTCCCCTACTTTGGGGTTTAGAAACTATTTCTATTTCAATTAGGCCTTTGCTTGCCCTAGTTTGCCTTTTTTTTGTACTAGTGTTAGTGGTAGTGCCCAGAGGTGAGACAGGCAGGGCAGGGCAGAAGCCAAAAGAACAGTGAAGTCAGCAGAATATGCCCTGGGCCTTGGTGACTTCTCTCCTAGCACCCCTACTCCTATCCCTGGGGCCTGAGCCTCCAGGCAGTCCCTCCCAGGGCATCTGCCATGGACAGGACAAACAGGGCTCCCACTCTCTGCTATCTCCTCCCCCATCATGACTTCCCTGAACTGTGGCCCATTCTCGTACCCACCTCTCTGCTGGAAATGAGGATGTTCACTCTGTCTGGGGCTGCCTTC
Organism: Neophocaena asiaeorientalis asiaeorientalis; assembly: GCF_003031525.2. NCBI lineage: Eukaryota > Metazoa > Chordata > Mammalia > Artiodactyla > Phocoenidae > Neophocaena > Neophocaena asiaeorientalis. The sequence continues at coordinate 428,885 of NW_020174697.1, forward strand.
TCCTCCCTTAGGACACACTCTTCCCGGACAGTCTCACCCATTCCCATGGCCTTACTCACCATGTATATGCCATAAACTCCACATTTATTTTTTCAGCCCCCAGCTCTCCTCTGAACCCCAGGTTTACGTATCCAACTGCCCTCTACAGTAGGACAGCTCACAGGCAAGTCAAGGTCCACATGTCCACAACTGAACTCAGCAACTCCACTCTACCCAGCCACCAAACAATATACTCCTTTAAAAAAAGGAAAAAAGGACTTCCCTGGTGGCGCAGGGGTTAAGAATCTGCCTGCCAATGAAAGGGACGTGGTTCGAGCCCTGGTCCAGGAAGATCCCACATGCCACGGAACAACTAAGCCTGTGCACCACAACTACTGAAACCTGCGCTCTAGAGCCTGCGAGCCACAACTACTGAGCTCGGATGCCACAACTACTGAAGCCTGTGCTCCTAGAGCCCGTGCTCTGCAACAAGAGAGGCCACTGCAATGAGAAGCCCCCGCACCACAATGAAGAGTAGCCCCCACTTGCCGCAACTAGAGAAAGCCCGCGGGCAGCAATGAAGACCCAACGCAGCCAAAAATAAATAAATAAATAAATTACATTTGGTAGTGTATATATGTCCATGCCACTGTCTCACTTTGTCCCAGCTTACCGTTCCCCCACCCCGTATCCTCAAGTCCATTCTCTAGTAGGTCTGCATCTCTATTCCCGTTTTGCCCCTAGGTTCTTCTGATCATTTTTTTTTCTTTTTTTTAGATTCCATATATATGTGTTAGCATACGGTATTTGTTTTTCTTTCTGACTTACTTCACTCTGTATGACAGTCTCTAGGTCCATCCACCTTACTACAAATAACTCAATTTCATTTCTTTTTATGGCTGAGTAATATTCCATTGTATATATGTGCCACATCTTCTTTATCCATTCATCTGTCGATGGACACTTAGGTTGCTTCCATGTCCTGGCTATTGTAAACAGTGCTTCAATGAACATTGTGGTACATGACTCTTTTTGAATTATGGTTTTCTCAGGGTATATGCCCAGTAGTGGGATTGCCAGGTCGTATGGTAGTTCCATTTTTAGTTTTTTAAGGAACCTTCATACTGCTCTCCATAGTGGCTGTATCAATTTACATTCCCACCCACAGTGTAAGAGAGTTTTCTTTTCTCCACACCCTCTCCAGCAAAAAATGCTTGTTTTATTTTATTCTTTGGTCGAAGTATATTTATAGTTATTATGAAATATTAGCTATATTCCCCATGTTATACAATATATCCTTGTAGCTTATTCTACACTTAATAATTTGCACCTCTTACTCCCCTACCCCTGTATTGCCCCTGCCTCCTTCTCTCTCCCCACTGGTAACCACTAGTTTGTTTTCTATATCTGTGAGTCTGCTTCTTTTTTGTTATATTCACTAGTTAGTTTTGTATTTTTTAGATTCCACATATGTGACATCATACAGTATTTGTCTTTGACTCATTTCACTTAGTATGATGCCCTCCAAGTCCACCCATGTTGCTGCAAATGGCAAAATTTCATTTTTTATGCCTGAGTAGTATTCCATTGTATATATATACACCACATCTTCTTTATCCATTCATTTCTTGATGGACACTTAGGTTGCTTCCATATCTTAGCAATTGTAAGTAATGCTGCTATGAACATTGGGGTGCATGTGTCTTTTTGAATTATTATTTTGGGTTTTTTTTCAGATAAAAATGTTTGTTTTAAACCCTAGAGCAACTGCAAACAAAACAAAACAAAGACAAAGCAAAAAATACAGCTATAGCTAAGCAGCCCATGGTGTAGATAACACAGAATATAAAAGGTTTCAATTATTCCTAGATACTTGTCCCTCCAGGAGGTGGAGCTTAACTCCCCTCCCTTTGAGTGTAGGCTGAAATTAGTGACTTGCATATAATGAATAAAATTTGAAAAGGGAAAAACAGTAGCTTTATAGTTGAGAAATCTGACAAATACCACCTAAACCAAGTAATCAAAGTTAACACCACCAGTAAGTCATGTTGACGTCACATACCCCCTGATATAATGGGATAACAAGGGCACACCACCTCAATGGTACTCTTCCCCAAGATCCATAACCACAGACTAATCAAGAGAAAACATCAGACAAACCCAACTTGAGGGACAGTCTACAAAATACCTGACCAGTACTCTTAAAAATTGTCCAGGTCATCAAACCCCAGAAAAGTCTAAGAAACTGCCACAGCCAGGAGGAACCTAAGGAAACATGATGACTAACTGAAATGTGGTATCTGGAGGGGATCCTGGAACAGAAAAAGCATTAATGGAAAAACCCAAATAAAGTCTGTAGTCTAGTTTATCATACTGTACCAATGTGAATTTCTTAGTTTTGATAAATACACTACCATGTTCATGCAAGATGTTAACAGTAAAGAAGGTTGGATAAAAAGTATTCAGGAACACTCTGTACTATCTTTGCAACTCTTCTGTAAATCTAAAATTACTTGAAAATAAAGAAAATACTCAATCCAAAACAGGGCAGAAAAAAAGGGAAAAGTTGATGAAGTTGTTGGGAAGAATAGAAAACAATTAGAGAAATGGATGACCTAAACCCAGCGATATCAACAGCTACATTAAATGTAAATGTACTCTAAGCAAGACAATTAAAAGTCAGAGATCATCCTACTGTATTAAAAATAAAATTGACCTTTTTCTTGCTGTCTATAAGAAACATCTTTTAAGTATAAAGACACAGGTTAAAACTAAAATGATGGAGACTTCCCTGGTGGCACAGTGGTTGAGAATCTACCTGCCGATGCAGGGGACACGGGTTTGAGCCCTGGTCCAGGAAGATCCCACATGCACACAGAGCAACTAAGCCCGTGCACCACAACTATTGAGCCTGCACTCTAGAGCCCGTGAGCCACAACTACTGAGCCCGTGTGCCACAACTACTGAAGCCCACACGCCTAGAGCCCAAGCTCTGCAACAAGAGAAGCCACTGCAATGAGAAGCTCGGGCACCGCAATGAAGAGTAGCCCCACTCACCACAACTAGAGAAAGCCCACACACAGCAACGAAGACCCAACAATGAAGACCCAATGGAGCCATAAATAAATAAATAAATTTATTAAAAAAAACTAAAATGATGAATAAAGATATATCAATGATGGCTACATTAATTTCAAAGTAAGCTTCAAGACACAGAATGTTACCAAGAATAAAGACATTTATAACGATAAAAGGGTCACCTCATCAGGACAATACAACAATCTTACATGTGTAAGTACCTAATAACAAGTTTCAAAATACATGAATCCAAAACTGAAGAACTGAAACAATATATAAAATCATAATTATAGTTGGAGAGTCCAACAGTTCTCTCTCAGTAACTGATAAAACAAACAGAAAACCAATGACGATGTAAAAGACTTGAACAACACTATCGATCAATCAAATTGACCTAATAGACATGAATGGAAGACTACACCCAACATCTGCCTTCTTCACCCACATTCCTCTCCAAGCACACATGGAACATTATCTAGACTAGACCACATGCTGGGCCATGAAATGAGTCTCAATAAATTTTAAAGGATTGAAATCAAAGAGAACATGTTCTCTGACCTCAACACAATTAAATTAGAAATCAATAACAAAAAGATGTCAGAAAATCCTTAACTATTTGGCAATTAGATGACACACTTCTAAATAATCCATGGGTCAAAGTATAAATCAAAAGGGAATTGAAAGGTATTTTTAAATGAAAGAAAATGACATATAAAAATTTGTGAGACGCCGCTAAAGCAGTACTTAGGGGGATGTTTATAGTACTCAATACCTATATTAGTAAAGAAAAAAGCCTCATATCAATGACCTCAGCTTCAAGTTTAAGAAGCTAGAAAACGAAGAGAAAATTAAGCCCAAAGTAAGTAGAAGGAAGGAAATAATAAAGGTAACTGCAGAAATCAATGAAATAGCCAAAAAAAAAACCCAGAGAAAATCAATGAAACCAAAAGCTGGTGCTTTGAAAAGATCAGTACTATTGATAAACTGCTAGATAGGTAGTACTAGTTATGTGGTTGTATTCGTTTGTCAAAACTCATTGAATTGCACGCTTTTAATGGGTGAATTTTATTGTCTGTGCATTATACCTAAAGAACAGACACTTCACAAAGGATGATATACAAATGACCAATAAACACATGAAAAGATGCTCAACATCATTAGTTATCAGTGACATGCAAATTAAAGCCACCATGAGATACTAGTACACACCCAATCCATTAGAATGGCTGAAATTTTTAAAAAAATAACAATAGCAAGTGGAAGCAATGGGAACTCTCTTACATTGTTGATTGAGTATAAAATGGTACAACCATGGTGGAAATCAATTCAGTAGTCTCTCATAAAATTAAACATAAGCCAATTCCATTCCTAGGTATTTGTCCAAGAGAAATTAAAATATATGCCCACAAAAAAACCTTGTTCAAAGTAGCTTTATTTATCAAAAAAATAAAAAATAAAAACCTGAACTAGAAACAGCCCAGGTGCCCAGCAACAGGTAAATAGATAAATTGTGGTATATCTATACAATGGACCAATGGTATATGGATACAATGGTATATTAATACAATGGATAGTCAGCAATAAAAAGGAACAAACTACTGATATGTGCTACAACATGGAAAACCTCAAAAGTATTATGCTAACTGAAAGAAGCCAGACACAAAGGGCTAAACAATGTATGATTCCATTTATTTGAAATCCTAGAATAGGAAAAACTAACCTGTAGTGACAGAAAGCAAGACAGTGGTAGTCAGGGATGGACAGTGGGAGTGAGATTCATTGCAAAGGTCTTCAAGAAAATTTTTTTACCAGGAGGAAAATGTTGTAAATCCTGATTGCAGTGGTGGTTTTACAGTGGCCGCTCCTAGGGTGCTCAGAGCCTAGGTAAATACATTTTGCATGGCCCCTGTCTATAGACACTATTTGAATCATCCAAAACCAGTGTGTCGGTACCATTCTGATTGCTCAGTTTCATGCAGTTGTGCCAAAGAAATACTGCATTGGCTAGTGGATCAATCCACTTGCCATGCTGCCCTCCTGGAACCAGGTCCCAAGCATGAGAGTCCCATAGATGATCCCATAGGTAAGAATCCTGAAGTTCCTTGGGGTATCTGGTGGGCCCCAAGCATGAAGGGGTGGTAAGGGTCTAGAGGGTCAAAGTGTCTCTTGAAGGGGAAAAACATGGATCTGGTCTCCCGCCAACCTGCAACTTATTCCGTACTATGGGCAGCCCACCCTGATGATATTGCTGACCCTGGCCATTCCTAGGCACTAAAGGGGACCTTTGAAAATTGTAAGGAAGGTGCTGCAAAACACAGTTCCCCACCCTTGAGATGCAGGGCATGGAGCAGGACCCCCATTTGCCCAGGACTAAGGTGGTACTGGTTACATGGGTGTATATTTGTCAAAACTCACTGAACTGTACACTTAAACAAATGGGTACCTTTTATTGTATATAAATTATGCCTCAATAAAGTTGAGAATAATTACTAACAATTAAAAAACTCTTCTATGTCAGATTCCCAGGACCTACTCCAGACAAAATCAGATTGTTTTCTGTCTGCACACTCTGGGAAACCCTTATCTGTTGGTTCTCAATTGCCCACAGAATCACATCGAAGCCCTTTAGGTTGGCATATGATACATTTCCTCACTCAGCCCTAACCTGCCCCTTCAGCCTCGGCCCCTGATACTCCATTCCCTACCGCATGCTCCAGACACACTGAACTTTGAATCAATCCCTGTCACTGAACTTCAGACCAATCACTCCCCTTTGTAATTTCGTTTCTCTACATGTTAGGTTTCCCCTGCTTGAAATGTCCTTCTAGTGCTGCGCCTTCTCCATCCAAGGAATTCCTACCTTTCAAGGTCCATCTGGCATGTCACTTGTTTCTGTGTAGCCTTCCCAGACCTCCAGACAGAGTTTGCTGATCCCTCCTCAGTACTCCCGCGAGTCTTGGGACACAATTTTTATGACTAGGATGCTTGTCAACAGTGGACTGTCAGTACCTCTCCTGGGGTTCTCTCCTGTCCAAATTGCAGATTCCTCCAGGGCAGGGACCATAGCTCCTTCAACCCAGCACTCAGCACAGTACCTGGCACACAATAGTCTCTCGATCCAACTGTTGAAAGAATGAATGAATTGATGAGTCAATGACTGAATCTGTTCCCCTTTTGTGACTTAAATGGGAGCCTTCATTGGACAGTGGCTTTACCACAAAGAGTGACCAGCTTATCACAGCGTCATTAAGAAAATGCTCTTTGGGGCTTCCCTGGTGGCGCAGTGGTTGAGAGTCCGCCTGCCGATGCAAGGGACACGGGTTCGTGCCCTGGTCCGGGAAGATCCCACATGCCGCGGAGCAGCTGGGCCCGTGCACCACGGCCGCTGAGCCTGCGCGTCCGGAGCCTGTGCTCCGCAATGGGAGAGGCCACAACAGTGAGGGGCCCGCGTACTGCAAAAAAAAAAAAAAAGAAAATGCTCTTTTAAGTGGGATGGCATTAGTGGCCCAGATAACTCAAGGTTCTGGGAGAAAAAGTAATTAGGAGAGATTTGCTCTGTACATTGATAAGAAAGACTACAAAATAGCATTTTCGTATGGTTCAACCTAATATTACCATCCTTTTTTGGGAGCTGAGGAAACCAAAGTTCAAGGAGGTGGAGTCCCTCATGTCTGATCATCTAGTGAGGGGCTGAGCCCAGGTTTGAATGTCCATCCATCTGACTCCAGAACCCGGGCTACATCCCTCCCACTGCCCAGCTTCCATCAGCTGTGAAATTCCTGCTATAAGGCAGTCCACAGAGGGCAAGGGTTCGGACAGGGGCGGGCCTGGCTAGGGTTTCAAACACCCTTTGGCAGGGGAGATGAGCTGGTTCGGTATATGAATGTTAGCCTTTCGGTGGTCATGTTTCCAATTTCTCTTCATTCTCTCCCTCCTCCAGAGTGCACCCCCCGCACATACCCACACAGCCAGAAGGGAAGAGCCAAGCAGCTGACTCACACACCACACTGAAGTGGCCTCGACTTTGTCCACGTAGGCTCAGTGGCTCGAGACTCCTGCCCCAGCCTGGTTGCTGTCCTCAGCTGGCACCCAGAGGAGCCGCTGCGTACTCCCCTGTGCTGTGAACACGGCTGCACTCAGTGCCCTGGCCCTGGAGAAAGCCATAGAGGTTGGCAAAAGCTCAAGTCCTAAGTCAAAGGTGATGCCCTGAAAGGGCACAGGCAGCGGTGGGGAGGTCCTGCCAGCTGGGTCTTTGGGCCTTGGGAGGAGCCAGCAGCTGGTGGTGCAGACCCCAACCCCACCAGCATCTCCCCTGCCCTTTTTTTTTTTTTTGCGGTATGCGGGCCTCTCACCGTTGTGACCTCTCCCGTTGCGGAGCACAGGCTCTGGACGCGCAGGCCCAGCCGCTCCGCGGCATGTGGGATCTTCCCGGACCGGGGCACGAACCCGTGTCCCCTGAATCGGCAGGCGGACTCTCAACCACTGCGCCACCAGGGAAGCCCTCCCCTGCCCATTTACCAAGCCCTGTGAGCTGCCTGCTGGGACCATAGGCCTGGCAGTGTTGGGGGCTGGGGAGGGAGAAGCCATGGTACAGAATGCAGTGACCTCCCAGGAGGAGCTCGCAGTGACCCCAGTTCATAGTATAATGCCAGTGATGGAGCATTGCCTGGATTGGGGTGGGCAAGGAATGGAGGGCAGGGAAATGCAGACTTGGGCAGGGTCTCAGACCTCAGGTGGGCCTAAGAGGGCGGGATGGGGAATAGAGGGAGAGGCTCGAAGCTCAGGCAGACCTCCGTGATGTTCTGCCTTGAGATGAATGTTGGGGTGGGGGGCGGGAGAGTCAGGCTGGCCGGGGGGGAGGCTGGGGCTACAGACCCTGGGCCACAGGAAGAAAGATGAAACCAGAGGGCTTCCTGCAAGAACCCCGGAAGCCCCTGGCCTTTCCTGGCATAACCAGAAAGAGAAGCAGACAGGCCCCAGGATCTTACTAATAGATGGCCCCAAAAGCTAGGCTTCCTCTTTCCTCTCTCATGAGGGGGTTGCCTGAGATGCTGGTAAGCACCCTGGGCTGAAAGTTGGGAGGCCTGGCTGCTAGTACATCCCTGCTTCCCAGAGCCTTCCCTTTCTGGGCTTCAGTGTTTCCATCTGTACAGATGATGAGGCAGGATAGAGTCACAGCTTTCAAACTTCTTCAGTTTAAAACACTTTCTTTAAGCAAAGTCTAATGTAGCAGCTCAACATGTAAAGCAGATGAAAATAGGGCCACTCCAGGACTTCCCTGGCTGTCCAGTGGTTAAGACTCCGCACTTCCACTGCAGTGGCACGAGTTTGATCCCTTGTCAGGGAACTAAGATCCCACAAGCCGCGTGCTGCGGTCAAAAAAAAAGAAGAAGAAGAGGAAAATAGGGCTGCTCCAGCCCCCCTCCCCTCCCCAGAGTTTCCCCCAGAACCTCCATGGCAGCCGAAATCCCCTTTTAAAGATCACTGGGTTAGAGCAGTGGGCTCCAGACTGGAGTATGTGTCAGCATCCCCTGGGAGGTTTGTTAAAATACAGCTTGTTGGGCCCGACACCTGAGTTTCTGATTCAGTACCGATGGGGTGGGGCCGAGAATTTGCCTTTCGAACAAGTTCTCAGATGATGCTGATGTTACTGGTCCAGGGGCCACGCTTTGAGAACCACTGGGCTATATTATACCCATGCTCCTTTCTATGGTTCATGCCCAATCATTCAGTATTTACATTAATCCAACTCAGATGTTGTAAAATATCCAAGCATGGGAGAGCACCTGGCCTTGTGCCTGGCACATAGCAGGCGCTCAAAGCTGGTGGCATCGAATTCTAAATGTTCTGCCTATGAGTCTCTATAGGTTTAAAGCCATGCTAGTCACTGGTGAAGGGAGTGACAAAGGCATAAGCCTTTCCTTGAATGAGTTTACAGTCTGCTGTAGCCCCTTCATCCCCCCCCCGTAAGTAACTCCCCCGCTCATTCCACCAAGAGAGGTTATTCTGTGTTAAGCATTATCCTTGCCAGACATTCTTTTTTTTCCAGGTAAACTCTCTGGAAAAGGGGTGGCCATTTGGTCCCTGACCCCTCAGTGTTTCTCAGATGCTTTCCCGGGGTGTAATGAGCATAGGCTCTACCCTCTGTGAGTTCTTCCAGGGCAAGGACCTTACCTGTATCATTCTTCCCAGCATCTCCCGTGGCTCCTGGTCCAGTGCCCAGCACAGACTGGACACCTGATACAAGTTTGATGAATAGAATAAAAAAAGCATGAGAGCCTCAGCTGGACGCAGCCCACACAGGCCACCAACCCCCCTCTCAGGCTTGGCTCAGAATCTCCAATCCCAGCCTCTGGTCAAGGTTGCTCACTTGGGAACTTTGGAATGTCACGTGTGGAGGGGTGGTTCCCCATTCACCTGGGATTGCTGCCCCGAAGGTTTTGCAAACTGGCTCCAGGAATGTATGGGACCTCCCGTTACCCACATCCTCCTTTTCAGGCTCACCACTTCCTTAAATAAATTGGCACTGACCCTGGTGACAAACCTGATCATTTCCCTTTGCTCCGTGATTGTGTTAAGTGACAGCCCAAGGCCTGTTCTGAAGAGTCAGCACATTCCTTGGGAGG
>NW_020174697.1:438853-454032 GCF_003031525.2 Neophocaena asiaeorientalis asiaeorientalis
CGGGAAATAAATCAACAATAATTATACTACGTGCCAGGCACTGCTCTAAGCTCTCTACACGTGTTCATGCAGTAAACCCTTACAACAGCCCTGTGAGGTATAAATCCTATCTCCATTTTCCAGATGGGGAAACTGAGGCAGGGACGTGAAGTTACTTGCCCCAGGCCACTCAGTCTGCGCTAGAGTGGGTCTGGCTCTGGAAGCTGAGTTCTTCTTCTACCGTCTTGCAGGTTTTGGATTCTTGGGGCTCTGGATCTGAGCCCAGAGGTACCTGAGGCCATGGCCTCTTTCCTTCTTCACTGTCTGTCAGCAGGACCTAAAGTCGCTTGCATTAAAAACGAAATTCTTAACAAACTTATAGTTACCAGGGGGTAAAGGGGGGAGGAGGGATAAATTGGGAGATTGGGACTGACATATACACACTGCTATACATAAAATAGATAAATAATAAGGACCTACTGTATAGCACAGGGAACTCTGCTCAATACTCTGTCATGGCCTATATGGGAAAAGAATCTAAAAAAGAGTGGGTATATGTATATGTATAACTGATTCACTTTGCTGTACACCTAAAACTAACACAACACTGTAAATCAACTATACCCCAATAAAAATTAATTTAAAAAAATGAAATTCTTTGCATAGCAAAAGCTGTTCCCCATCCCTTGCCAATGACCCACTCATTTAATGTGTGAACTCCCAGATCCAGGCCAGCAGGAGAATGTGGACTCTAGCGTTAGTTGCAAGAGGCTGATGTAATCATGCAAAACAGCTGTGGGGATCACTGTGTGCAGTTCTCTTTCTGCGCTGCCTCATTTGCTTCTCACAGGAACCCTAAAGTGGGCTGCATGGAGGAACTGGGGCTCAAAGGGCTCCCAGCCAACCACAGCCCTAGCCCTTGTGCACTTCATTGCTGCACAAGTTGCTAAATAGCTAGGTGGTCCTCAAAGGGTGTCAGGCATTGATTCATTCAATCCTGTATTGATTCATTCAATCCCAGGAAGCGGGTACTATGATTACCCTGACATCCCTATCTCACAGATGAAGCAGCTGAGGTACGGAGAGGTCAAGTAAACTTGCCCAAGGTCACAAGCCAGGAAGCAGTAGATCTGGGCTTTGAACCCAGACTGTTGACGGAGACTGTTGGATCACTGATGTACCTTCTTCCCCGCTACACTATACTACCTCTTGGCATGGAGGCCACCTCAGGGCCTTTGAGGTGCCATGCTACCATAATCCTCTCCATCCTTTCTTCTCCATGTCACCCTGTTGTCCCAGGAGGACTTGCTCTTCCCAATAACCACAACTGGAGGCTCTGGAGTCAGCTCTCCATTCAAGTTACAGCTCTGTAACTCACCAGCTGTGTGACCTCTGTTTCTCTCTGTGCCTCAGTTTCCTGATCTGTAAAGTGGGGATAATAATGGTAATGACCTCATAAGGTGGTTGTGAGCATTTAGGTCAAAGAAGGAAGGTTCCCCCATCACTACCACCATCTCCTCTTCTCCAGGCCAGCCCCAGCATCCTGCCAGGGAAACGGTGCTTCATGCCCTTGCACTTATCAGTCTCACCCTCTGTGTCTGTCTCTTCCTGTCCCAAATGAAAGTCAGCCTTCAGTTACAGATTCCCTAGGCTTTTCAACACTTGGTGATTACAATTCCTCCCAGGAGATCAGAGAAACCCATTTCCCTAGCATTCTGAGCAGGAATTCTATTGTCATCTGGTAGCTCAAATATGGCCAAGGTGGCCCAGCCCATCTCCTTTCCTCCCCACCCTTACTACAGACAGAGAAAAGACAGCTTCGCTGAAACATACTCCAGCAGCATCCCATGGCCAGAGTCTCCCAGGGAGAAATTCAAAGCAAAATCGCCCATTTCAAATACTTATTTGGAATCTGAGAATGCCTTGCTACACCAGTGACTGCAGAAGCGACCCTCTTCTTCTTGCCTTCTTTACAGGGAATATAAATTATCCACTATCTTTCCCCACCTTCCTAAATGTCTTTGTCCTGCAATTCCAGTCTACTCTAGCTGTCTAGTGTCTTGTATCTTAGCTCAGTGGGGTAGAGCATCGGGCTACCTATGAGCAGGCAGTAAGAATTGGGAAAGGAAGGCCCCTTTGCTTAGTTCTTCATCCATAGGCTGAGCCCTAACTTGGCCACTGATTGTCCTTAATCATACTCACAGGCTAAGTATACAGTCACAGAATGAGGTAACTTGAACCTAAAGAGGTAAAGGAACTTGGCCAATATCCCACACAACCAGTTCTCCATCCCAGCCATATACTGACCATGAATTTCAGACCATGTTTTTAGCCATAAAGTATAAGATTACAAGTATATGGATGTATCAGTTCAAAGGGATCCCTATTACTAAGGTTCCAACTCAAGGACAGGTGAGTGGCCAGCACATCTTTGTCTCTGAGGGGGAACCCGCTCTTCCAGACTTCCCACAGTGCTGGGGCTGTTAGAAAGTGTTCTTGCCTAGAGAGGGTGATTTCTACGATGAGAGAAATCAATAAATTGCTACTGAATGCAGTCCAACTTCACTTACACTAATTGCAGGTAGCCCTTCAAATTAGTGAACCATTTGTATTGTAGGTTACTTGTAAAGAAACGAAGCTTTATTGCTTTGAATAATTCACAGTAACTCCAAGTAGGCTTACAAATTGTAGCCTGATCGAGGTCTTAGGAGACTTGCCTGAATGAAAAGATTCCCCAGCATCAATCATTTGTACACAAATAGTGCTGCCAAAGGAGTGACAAAGTTTGCTGCCTTGAAGTAGGGACACTCAGTGCATGGAGCCCATTTATTCAGATGACTCTTTCTGCTGAGAGTGGGCAAAGTAAGGTCAGGTAGGGCCCAAGCCATCCCCATCTGGTACTCATGGAGTGTCTTCTAATGAGGTTTTACTGTAAAAGGAAACAAGAGGAGAGTGACCTTAGGAGTAGCAGGTGCAATCCATCCACTGATGGAATAAAAGATAGTTTTGGAATACTGTCACTTCCTTTCATTTTTTTTTCCTGAGAAGACATTAAGGAAAAAAAGTTACCAACGCAAGTCAAGTACCTCAGTGCTTTGTCAAAACCCGGAACAAACATTAAGGGGAAAATAATCTGAAGGTCGAGGAAGGGAAATAAACAAGAAGAGTAAGTAAAGCATGAATCATCCATCACCACCTGATGGCTCCTTAAAAATAAAACCATGGAAGGAAATAGAGTTCATGCCACAGTTTGGCATTTTGCTAGAGGACCTGGCACAGACTCTGTGCCCTTTTATTTCACAGAAGGAACTGACCTTTGGCTTCTGACTTGTATTGCCTTTTCCTCAAGGGCCCACAGAGCACAGAGCGAGACAATGCTCACCCATAACACCGGCACCCACCTCTCTCCTGGACACTGGGAGTGGAGACGGGAGAAACGCATTTTATTTGCATCGAATTCAATTACTTACGCCTTGTTTCCCAAAGACCTTAGATGACTTACAACAATAAAATAATGATAAAATAGAAACAGAGAGTCAGGACCAGGGGAAATATCAATAGGATTTTTAAAAAACCAATTGTAAAAAACCCTCAAGGCTATATGGTGTTCAACTAAGGGAGCTAAAAAGAGCAAAGTTGAGATTCAACCCAGCTCAGTCCAATGGGCCATCTCCTGAAAGAGCACAGGATCCCCAGATGGACCAATCTCTAAGTGCGATCTTGGGCCAGATCTCTAACTTCTCTGAGCCTCAGTTTCCTCATCTAAACGATGGGTTTAATAAATATTATCTACTTCATAGAGAATTCAGTGAGATGAAGTCTGTAAACCACTGAGCCCCACTACCTGGCAGAGAACATATGCTCAATGAATGCTAGCTATGAGAACCAATATGAAGACTGCCTAACATTAGGCAATACAAAGCATTTGCCCACGATGGCTCTCATCTGATTCTCACACCAGCCAGGACTTGGACCCAGGAATCACAGAGAAGGGAGAGCAGAAAATGGGGGGGGGGGGGCTTTAGGGAAAGCTTCCTGCGGGCGGTAGTACCTCTGAAGGACGGGTGGGATTCTCAAAGATGGAAGTGCAGTACGGCTGAGGAATGAGATGGCAGTGCATAGGGACGGTGAGAAGACCCTCCCTACTCACAGAGGAACAGGTAGAAAATAAGGAGTGGGGGATAGGGCAGGATGGGCTCGTGGAATTGCTTGACTCTGGCCAGATGGTGAAGGAATTTGGATCCCATTTGACAGGAAATGGGGAGTCACTGAAAGATTTTGAGCAGGTTGAGCAGGGGAAGGATGTGACATGTTGAAAGGGATGTTTTCCAAGGTGGAGTCTGTCTGCTGCTGTCTGCTCTGTGCAGGCTGGGGTGGGGGGTTGGGAGGAAGCAGAGATGGTAGACCAGATAGATGCAGTGACCCAAGGAAGAGACAGATGGCGAGAGCTCAAACTGAGGCAGTGAGGGTGGAGAAGACGGGCGATGCCCAAATCCAGTGAGGGGCACGTGCTGCCCATCTAGACTCAAAATTCCATGAGGGCGGGGACCGTGCTCACCTTACTCATCACTGTACCCCCAGGATCTAGCATAGTTTTTGGCACATAGTAGGTGCTCAGCAAGTATTGAATGAGTGAATGAATGCATTCATGCATGCCTCCACGCAAATACCGAATGAGCGTAAGAATGTTTGCTTGGCCAACAATAAGCAATGCTACAAGGAAAACAAAATAGATGATCGTCCAAAAAATTCCACTGCTTTAACTAGCTTTCCCTGTCCCTGGACCTACGCTGACAGTCTGATGTAGGAAGGTATCCCAGGAGAGAGCCAGAGCAGGCTGAGAAAGAAGACACTTAAAGCAGAACACATATTGGTGTTAATGCTCCATAGGAAGCATACGGAATAGCACATTCCCCAGACAGTTCGCACAATATAGGAACACCACAGAGCAGGTAAATTATAGATGAGAGGAGAGTTTTTTTTAATGGGGGTATTTACCTTACAAAAGAATGAACTGAAAATCCACTTAAAGAAGCAAACTGCCTTGTTATTATACTTAAGACCAGGATCTGACTTACTGAAATTGGATTTCCATCCAAGACAATGTCGAATAATGGTAAAAGCCCTGATTTGGGAGTCTGGAGACCTAACCATTGGCCTAGGCAAGTAGTAGGATGAGGTGGTTAATAGCACAGGCCCTAGAATCAGGCTGCCTGGGTTTCCGTCCTGGCTGTACCTTGGGCAAATGGCTTAGCCTTTCTGAGCTTCAGTTTCTTGATCTGTAAAATGTGATAATAAAACATCTGATTCTGCCTCATAAGGTTACCGTGAGGGTGAAGTGAGGTAACGTGTGTAGTGTGTTCAGCAGTACCTCTAGAGTCTCAGTGAGTGTTGACTCTGACATTGAATCTTAGCTATATGACGGTAGGCAAGTCATTTCCCCTCTCTGGGCTTTGGTTTCCCCTCTTGTGAGCGTGAGGCTTCTTTTCATCCATACTTTAGGAATGGGGTCCTTACCTGTACTACGAATTCATCATTGAACACACATAAGGGTATCTCCACCCTCTAGGGTCCCCAGTTGATAATTCTGCCCTTAGAAGGACCACTGGGACTCCAAGAAAAGTTAGAAGGCCCAAATTGAGACACGACTAGGATATATACATTTCTTTAATATACTTTGTAAACATCCCAACTCACTCAGATCCCACCCCTAAATTCTAGCCCTTTTGGCCCCTCGCAAGCTGTCTTACTTCCTTAATCATCTTCACCCCAGACCCTAAGGGAGAGTGATCCCAAGAGCATGTCTCTTCTCTGAACAGCTTCCCCAGTCCACCGGAATTTGGAATTAGGACCACAAGTCCTTCCTTTACGTTTCTCTTCCCCACCCCCACTCCAATCCAGGGAACTGCAATAGAATCAACCTCTGCTGCCCCCTGCTGTCTGGCTCCAGACATGCCGGCTACAGCTGGGCAGGTTAAGTCAGTTTCTCCAGCCCCTAGCTGCCACCCTGACTTCAGGAACACAACGCAGATGTATTCTGCAACATTTGCACTCAACCCTAATCAACACAGATGCACACATAGTCTTTCCTATGCAGACCCGAAGATGATCCCAAGGCACAGCTGGTGTGGTCCATGAGTTTGGAGCTGTTGTCTTCAGCAAAGAAGGCAAGCTGCTAGAGCCAGCCAAGTTCCCATCTCCTCCTCCTTCTTGAACACTCCACAGTCATTTATTGAGCACGAGTATTTGCTGTGTGCAGGGCACTGTGCTAAATGTTGCACGTGCATTACCTTAATGAATCCTGGCAACGACCTTGTAAGTAGGTAAAGTTATTATTGTCTCCATTTTATAGATGAAGAAACTGAGACTCAGAGAAGTGAATGTCTTGCCTAAGGTCACAGAGCCAGGGAGTGGCAGAGACGTGAAAATTGCCATAGACCCTAACTGGTTTGTCTGCCTCTACTCTCTTCCCTCCAAACTAGCCTCCACACCACGGCCAGTGGTTGAGAACACAGACTTTGGAGCTGCTCTGGCAGCTCACCTTCCTCACTGAAGGAAACAGCTCCAAGCTCATGGACCACAGCAGCTGTAGCTTGGGTATGTCAGCTCTGAATACGGAAGACTGTATGAGCACCGGTTTTTGATTAGGGGAGAGTGGAGATGTTGCAGAAGACAACCACAAAGATCTTCAGATGTATTTAGGAGGTGGGTTTGACAAAATATGGTGACCGATTGAATGTGAGGGCAGTGAGGAGGGAATGGTCTGAAATGACAGTCAGTATTGTGGCTGGGACAACTGGGTGGCTAGGGATGCCAATCATGGAGTTGGGAACTTTGGAGATCACTGGATGAGGAACATGTGGGGTACAGGAGAAATGAAGAGGTCCACTTTGGAAATGAGAGATCCAAGTGGAGATTGTCAGTGAGCAATTTGTTTTATGAACCTCAAGCTCAGGAAAGAAGTCTGGACTAGCATCAACTTGGTAGATGGCTGAGATATTCCAGGGAGAGTGAGCTGCAAGAGAAAAAGAAGAAGACTGAGGCCAGAGCATCAAAATTTAAGGCAAAGAATATAAAGGAGTGTAGGTAGAGGACTAAGAAGCAACCATGGAAAACCAGGAAAAATTGTCAAGGATGTCAAAGAAAGGGAAAGTTTCAAAGGAGGGAATGGTTCTCCTAGATCAACTACCACAAAGAGGTCATTACCCTTAAAATGGTCCTTTAAATTTTGTCATTAGAAGGCTGTTCTGGTTATCTATTGCTATGTTTAAAAGAAGTCACTCTGGTCACAAATCAAGCCTTGGTAAATTTAAGAACATTGAAATTGTATCAAGTACCTTTTCCAACCGCAATGCCATGAGACTAGATATCAATTACAGGAAAAAGTCTAAAAAATACAAACACATGGAGGCTAAACAATACGCTACTAAATAACCAAGAGATCAGTGAAGAAATCAAAGAGGAAATCAAAAAATACCTAGAGACAAATGACAATGAAAACACGACGATCCAAAACCTATGGGATGGAGCAAAAGCAGTACTAAGAGGGAAGTTTATAGCAATACAATCCTACTTCAAGAAACAAGAAACACCTCAATAAACAGCCTAACCTTACACCTAAAGCAATTAGAGAAAGACGAATGAAAAACCCCAAAGTTAGCAGAAGGAAAGAAATCATAAAGATCAGATCAGAAACAAATAAAAAGAAATGAAGGAAATGATAGCAAAGATCAGTAAAACTAAAAGCTGGTTCTTTGAGAAGATAAACAAAATTGATAAACCACTAGCCAGACTCATCAAGAAAAAAAGGGAGAAACGAGGGAAGTCCCAACATCGTTTTCGATGGTGAAAAACTGAAACCGTTTCCACTAAGGTCAGGAACAAGACAAGGTTGCCCGCTCTCACCACTATTATTCAACATAGTTTTGGAAGTTTTAGCCACAGCAATCAGAGAAGAAAAGGAAATAAAAGGAATCCAAATCTGAAAAGAAGTAAGACTGTCACTGTTTGCAAGTGACATGATACTATACATAGAGAATCCTAAGGATGCTACCAGAAAACTGCTAGAGCTAATCAATGAACTTGGTAAAGTAGCAGGATACAAAATTAATGCACAGAAATCTCTTGCATTCCTATACACCAATGATGAAAAATCTGAAAGAGAAATTAAGGAAACGCTCCCATTTACCATTGCAACAAAAAGAATAAAATACCTAGGAATAAACACTCAGTAGGTGTGGCTCGCAGGCTTTAGAGCACAGACTCAGTAGTTGTGGCGCACGGGCTTAGTTGTTCCGTGGCACGTGGGATCTTCCTGGACCAAGGATTGAACCCGTGTTCCCTGCACTGGCAGGTGGATTCTCAAACACTGCACCACCAGGGAAGCCCCAAAGACCAGCTTCTATGAAACAAACTCTTACCTCCAGCCCTGTGGCCAACCCTACACAGGCATGCATGTGCACACACACACACACACAACTGAGGCAGGGCTGGCTTTTTGTCAAAGTGGGGCAGATGTGATAGAAGGAGCACCCAAAAGCACCACAGCAGCCGTCTGGGGACTAGACAATTGCTCCCCACCATCAAGGGCATTCCTTCCGGATTAGGGATGGGGGACTAGTCCCCACATTGTTGGGGTTTAGTGTCAATTCACCAAGCTTGTGTTGAGCCCACTCTTTGCTGGGCTCTGTCTTGGATTTTGCGGTGCATACAGCCATTTATAATAGCAAGCTCCTGCTCTCAGGGATGGGTGACCTAGGAGGGGAGAGTCAGGAAAGCAAAAGGTCACGGCAAGCTTTTAATATAGAAGCTCAAACAAAATGCTATGGAAGCCTCCAAAGTGGAGGGATGAACTTGAGATGGGGGTCAGGGCTTGGTGGACAAGGTCACTTTTGAACTAGACTCTGATGGTTGGAGAGAATGTGGGCAGGAAGAGATGGGTGATGGGACATATCAGGGAGGAAGGCCTTGACCGCTGAGCTATAGAGATTGAATTCTATCCTGAGGACAATGGGAGCCATGGAGGAACCTCAGGTGGGGTGACAATGAGGCCCAATGGAGGGAGCAGGGGCTTTGAAGCCCCCAAAACCAGGTTTGAGTCCCAGTTCTGCCACTGATAAGCTTGGACCTGGGCCACGCCACCATTCTTCTCCAGCCTGCCTCCTGTTCTGCAGGTGAGGACTGCCTGTTTCCCAGGATGGTTGACTAACCTGATGGAAGGGTAGAAAGGGGCTTTGGAAGCAGCAGACATGTGCTCTGCCCACATGGCAAAGGGGAGCTGATCTCTCAGCCTTTGAGGTCACATCAACAGCTAGATCTGAAGTCCCCTCCCACCTGCAGAACAGCAGGACCACCGGCTCCCTTTTGAGGTTTCATCCTTAGTATCTTGGGACATCCCCAGTGGGGTATTTCACAGTGCTCGGAGCACGCTTGGGTATCCAACTTTCCCGCTGCTACACACTGCTCCAGGCCGCGGTGTGACCTGCCCGTGCTCTCTCAGGCTTCTGTTTATGTCAACGCCACCAATCTGCCCCCAGCCCACCCCATGACCACTGCCTGCAGTGCCACTTCTGTGCCTCTCCTGCCAACGTTCGCCCCAATGCTACTCCCCAAGGCTGTCAGGATGCCCTCTGCGGCTCTGGCCTGCTGGCTCCCACTTCGCTCTCAGGCCGTCCTTGGCTTCTACTCTTCCAGAGGGTCCCACGGCAGGGCTGCCTATGGCCCCGGTGCTAGAGCTCCTGGCATGCTGGTCGCTTTACATGCATTTTCTGTCATACACACGAGATGGGCTGTGATTGTGATCGGCACGGTGACTCAGGACATCCGTTTTCACCAAGTGGGAGAAAATGCAAGTTAGGTAGGTGCATTCTGATGAAGTCGGACAGTCCTGGGTACCCAGAGTGGGCAGACCTAGGTCAGAAGGCAGGATGGCAAGCCTAAGATGGGATCAGGGTGCCAAAAAAGAGGCAGGGACAGCAGTGGCCCTGAAGAACAAATTCTCCAGTTTCAGAATTTGGCCTTTCGGCTGGCCTTGGAGAGATGGGCTGCCTGCACCACCACGGCCAGACTCCAGTGAGCGACAGTTCATCGAAACAACGTTGACACAAGGACTCTTGGCCATCCACCCTTCCCGCACTGAATCACTCCTTTCCACATCAGGCCTGTTACCAACCTGGGTTCAAGTCCCCCAGAGTGATGAGTAAAGACATTGGTTTTGAGATAAGAGAGGAGCTGAGGGTGAAGGGAGGTGAGGTCATCATTGCCACCAGGGCCAAGACAGGGACCCTGGGGACAGAACCAGAGGGCTGAGTCCTGTGTGCAGCCTCCGAGACCATCCCAGGGCAGAGTCCAGCAGATAGGGGAGGGATGCCTGCTCAGGTTACTTTTTTCCAAGGCTGGCACTTCAGCCCAGCTGATCTTTGCTAAAACATTAACTGTCATTTCAGCAGTGTTGGATGCCGGGCAGAAAGAACCAGGTACAGACGAGAATGGTTTGAGTTCTAGTTACGCATTGGATTTAACAAACTCACGCAGCCTTTACTCTTTGTGGCGAGCACGTTCTGAGAGCTTCACAAACATGAACGCATTTAACCCTCATCACATTCCTGAGAAGTCACCACAATTATCACCCATTTCACAGGTGAGGAAACTGTGGGCTCAGAGAAGTGACATCATTTTGAAACTGTGCAACTCAGATTGGGACTTGAACCCATGGTCTTTTAATTGAGATCACACGCCTGGTCTCAGGACTTAATGAAGCTCAGGTTCTTGATGTCTCATGGCAGAAAGAATTCAGTGAGAGACAAAATGATAGGTAAGAAGTGGATTTATTTAGAGAGAAACACACTCCCCAGAAAGAGTGTGGGCCCTCTCAGAAGGCGAGAGGCCTCGAAATATGGCGTGGTTAGTTTTTACCGGCTGGGTAATTTCACAGACTAATGAGCGAGAGGATTATTCCAAGTATTTTGGGGAAGGGGCAGAGATTTCCAGGAACTGGGCTACCGCCCACTTTTTGACCTTTGATGGTCAGCCTCGGAACTGTCTTGGCACCTGTGGGTGTGTCACTTAGCTTATGCTAATGTATAACAATGAGCTTATAATGAGGCTCAAGGTCCACTGGAAATCAAATCTTCCGCCATCTTGAACCTAGCTGGTTCTAACCAGTTTTTGTCATGTCCTATGGCTATGTCATTCTTTTAAAGGTTGTGTCCTGCCCCCTTCCCTCCTGTTTCAGTGTGCCCAAGACTGTGAGTTTAGTGGGTGACGGAGCTGGGATTGAAGCCCTGGCAGTCTGGCTCCCAGGTCACTGGTCAAGGCAGGGCTGTTTGTCCTAGAAGGCTGTCTTCCGGGTCCCTCCCCTGCGTGACCCCATCAAGTCTACCTGCTTGCGGTTGCGGATGGCTAATGCAGTGCACAGGGGAGGGAAAGGCCTTTGAGGGAACATTTCCCCGGTCCTTTGGTCTCTGGGCATAACTTCATCCCCAGTCCTGGGCTGTCCTCTGAGACTCTGGGCTCTGCCTCTACTTTTATTCCTGGAGGTGGAGCTCCCGGAACCTCCTCACTCATTTAGACACCCTTCCTTCAGGGAGTCCCACGAAGGCCCCCCTTCCCTCTTCGAAATGATCTATTTTATGATCCTTGGATGGATTACTTGAAAGCTGCCTTAAACTTGCTATGGATGTAACCCGAGTGTAAATACGTTAAAAATAAGATCAAAAGGAATGGGTGGTTTGCCTCTGGGGCCCTCCAGGCTAGGTGGAGCGCCTGTCCATTGGGTCTGTTTGTCTCTGGGAAGTATTCCTTTCTGGTCTAGGGGTGTAGACGGCTCTGACTGGGGGCTGCTTTGGCGCTGGTGCAGTGAGCTGCCCTCTGATGTAGGGGGTGGACACAGGGCTGGCCTCAGTTTGCCCACTTCCCCCAGAGGGGAGTCATGCCCGTTGGGAGTGACCCACACCACAGGGGAACAAAGACCTCTTCTAGAAGCTATGGTAGAAAGGGCATGTCCAGTTAACCAAATTTGTCTTCTGGGAGCCCCCAAACCTCCTTTCTGGGTCTTCTTCCCTCTTCAATGTCATCCCCCGATCCCTCCAGACAGGCCTTTGGGCTTTCATTCCCTCAGGTGTGTACGGCACTAACAGCTGCACGGACTCCACCATCCCCACCATCCCAAGAGAAGGGCAGTCTTCCCCTCTGCCAGTGACTGCTGCCACTTTTACAGAAGGGACTCTCCTGAGGGGACCCAGCCCTCAGTTCAGGAAAGTCAGTCTCCGGCTGTAATTAACTTCTCCGAGGGGTGCAGTGGGGCTTCACAGGCACTGGGCAGAGAGGACACTGGCTTTTTCTGAGTCAGGCCAGCTCAGAAGAGGCGGAAGGATAAACATCCATCTCAAAGCAAAAGTGAGGCTGTAGCCAGAGCCTGGGGTGAGGCAGCTAATAGGAAACAGCTTGCTGGAGGGAGGGGGACAGAATTCGGGAATGGCCGAGGCTGGCTGCTGGAGAGGGGGCTGGGAGAAGCAGGCTGATTGAGACCAGCTGCTCCTCCTCTGTCTCAGAGTACTTTGGACTCTGCCCGGGGCAGGCTCACACCCTGCTCTGGGTGACGGGGAGCCAGCAGATGTTGCCTGGGGCAGTCGAGCCTTCTCCACCCAGCCTGACTCCTGGAACCCTCAGAAACCAAAGACCAGAGGACTCTCCATCCACCAGCTGGACACCTCTTCCCCATTGCCAGCCCCCAACCCTGGCTGCTCCTGCCCCAGAAAGGCCTGGAGGAAGAGGCCAAGGAAACAGCCCTGCCCACTCTCCCTTGACCCTCCATCCACCCAGCACCGGCATCTGAAGACCCCATGGCCCGGGCTCCCTGGGGCTGCTACCCCTGGCTTGTCCTCCTCTGTGGTATGTGCATCCCCCGTCTCTCCCTCCCACGCTGGGAGGGCAGGTCCAGCTGGAGAGCAGTTCTGGCCTCTCCCCTGTGGGCTCAGAAAGGGTTGGAGTGAAGTCTGGGCCTAGGTTGTCTCTTTTTTTCTTGGTCCCTCTCTCTGTCTTGAGGAAGAGGAACCCCAGGGCCAGTCCTGGGGACCCTCAAGACTCACCTCAAGTCTGATTTGGCCTGTTTCCATTCCCACCTGTTAAAGAAAAAATGATTCTGGCTCTTGTTAAAAGAGGAAGGAAGATTTTATTCAAGACTATTGCAATAGGGGCGCTGCAGTAGGGGAGAACGATCAGGCTCAACTCCGAATATAGCAAAGATGGCTGAGGACTTCTTGTCCATGAGCGGAGTGAGGGGGTCAGTGGATGGAAAATTGCCAAGAGGAGACATCAAGGGTGAGGAGATTCTTGCTAAACTGACTTAATAGGATCCTTGCTGAAGGCAGGGTGATCAAATATCAAGGATGGGAGATGAGGAATTTGATCAGATATCAAGGTTGATGAGATACTAAGGGTAGGGAATCCTCTCTAAACTGACTTAGCAGGATTCTTGCTCAAGACTGGGCGATGCAGGCCCAGTAAGGACAGGATGGACTTGGAAGTCAAGGCCTAATGGAGAAGAGGGCTTGATGGAGTCTAGCTAAGGTTTGGTCTTTGTCACCCTATGGTGTCCTGTTTGTACTCTTCAGTCACAGCTAAGTGCCCAGCTCAGCATCTTCCACATCCATTCCACCCTGGCCCTAGGGAGGCCTCCTTCCCTTTGCTCTGTGGCAGCAGGACCCTACTCATTCATTCAGTACCCAGTTCCTGACACCTCCCCAGTGTCAGGCCCCGTGCCAGGGACCACAGAGTGGTTCGGCTGCAGAGCCTGCCCTTGGGAGCCACAGCCCTGACCTCAGAAAACAGCAATTGGGGTGTCTAGAGGGACATGGGTTGGCTGTGTCTTGCTTCTTATGTTGGTGTTTTAGCGCCACCATTTTGCCAGAGATCTGTTCCTACAGAAATGAGCGTTCATTTTCTTAAATCAACAGGGTGGGTCTCATCTCTCCCTTGAGTTTATGTGACCAGGAGAGACAGTGAGGCAGGGCATTCATGGTGTTAGAACCCAGCGGTACTCCTTCCATCTGTAGCTCAACCCACTCAGAAAGGAAAAGTAGAGTGTCTCCCCAAACTCAGACCCCCATTACCTCTGGGGAGATTCCCCCCAAAAGGTGGGGTGCTGGAAGGAAGGCCTATCAGAGACCCCTGGACTTTCAGGGCGTGAAGACCCAGAGCCTGCAGGACTTAGCCCAGTGCGTGGCGCAGAGCAGGGGCTTAGGAAATGTTTGCTCAATGAATACTGGGCGACTCTTCTTGGGACACACCAAATTTGGGGCAGAGCCCCAACTGGAAACTGTCTCTATACATTCTGTCCCTTCTGGGCACCACCCTTCCATGGTTGGCTTTTTTGTACTCAGATGGCCTGGGTTCAAATTCCTGCTCTGCCACGGACTCACTGTGGTAAAACTTGGGCGAGTAACTAAACGTACCTGGGCCTCAGCTCCCGTTTCTGTAGAAAGCAGACAATAATCCCCATCTCCCAGGGTTGTTGCAAGTATCAAAAGAGATACTATAGGTAAATTGCTGAGTTCGGTGTCTAGCACATAGTAGGAGCTCTTTAGATGCTAACCCACCTTTCCCCACCAGGGGACGATGTCAGCCTGGGATTGCTGGCCTCTGTAGCCTGGAATGAGAGGCAGATATTTGGACTGTAAGAAATGGTAGAAGTGGGCCTTGAATTTAAGTAAACCCAATATATATATAATTAGATTTATAGAAGGGTAAAACGAAGGTGGGGTTATTATTTAGCGAGATCCTCTAGAGCATTTAAGAGAAAATCTGATTACAAAAATTTAATTTACACACAACTTTTCCAGTTCGGTAGATCCTGAAAAGACCCAATTAGATTGGAAGGAAAAAAATTGATTTAATGAGCACTAAAACCCATCCAAAAGTGGCAATCACTTGTCGATGAAACAGGTTTCTTTGATTGTGACCCAGGGTGCCATCCAATTCAGCCTGATTTCCTATGAAATGTAATTATTTTTATCCTCAAGTAGAGTTGGACAGCATCTCCTGCTTCAAAGGATGGAGGCCCTGCGGGGACCAGGAGGGGGGTTAGGGGAACGTGTTCCCGTGCTCTCTAGGACCTATCCAGTCTCCAAGTGACCCTGGACTTTTCTCCGGTTTCTAGCTTGTGCCTGGGGCCGCCCAAAGTCACTGGACCTGAGAGAGTA
>NW_020174697.1:460350-481918 GCF_003031525.2 Neophocaena asiaeorientalis asiaeorientalis
ATGGCAGGGCATCTCCTTCCCTCCAGGCCTGAGCCCAGGCAGCCCCTGCGAGCCGGAGGGAGGAGGGACAGCAAGGAGGGAGGAGGCCCCTAGCCAGCCTTTCGCTGAGGATAGCTAGGCAGAGGCCAGGAAGAGGATGGGAGGAAAGAAAACAACAATTCTAGAGGAACGGGGAGGAGGGCGGAAGACAGAGGGCTAGAAGAGCCAGCGCAAGGTCAAGAGGGGGAGGCCTCGGGTGTGAAGACTGTGAGAAGGCCCAGCATATTGGAGCTGGAAGGTCATCAGCTCCCTATGGAGACCAGAGGGGTTCTTTACACAACTAGATGAGAGTGTGAAAGAGCTTCTCCAGACAGGAGCAGGCCAGAAGGTGAGGGCTCATGGGAAGATGAAGGCTCATGGGAAGGTGAGGGCTCATGGGCCTGCCAGCAGGTCACTAAAGTCTCAGGGCAAATGGGATACATCCGCTTGCCTCGTCCACTTTATGAGACCACTGGGGCAGGCAGGTAGGTGGGCAAACCACATTATTTTTATATTAAAATAAACATGGATGTATCCTGTATTTTGATTTGCTAAACTGGCAACTCTACCCCAAGGTATCCAAAGAGGGGCCATCCCCTGGCCTGGCCCAGTGGCAGGGCTCAGAACCCTGCAGTTCTTACCCACCCCCTACCCCATCCCAGACTCAGGTCCCATTACTGTCACAAAAAGTCTCTCTCCAAGCTCTTAAACACCTCCATCTCCACTCAGGCCAGGCACCTTAATCTAGACTAATCCATAACATCAGCTTCTTCACCATCCCTCTCCAGGCTGGCCCAGCCTACCCAACCCCAATCCCTGCCTAAGGAGAGGATGGGGGCCCCGGCGACATTTTCTCTAAGCAATGTGTGTCTGTGTGTGTGTGTGTGTGTGTCTTGGTGTCTTCCTGTCACCTGTCAGTACCTTCCAGTTACTGTGGTCAATACCACAGCGCAGCTCACAGCCCTCCGCCAGCAGATGCACACCCAGAATGTCTCTGCCTACATCGTCCCCGACACGGATGCTCACATGGTGAGGGATGGCTCCTCCCACCAACCCCCCCCCTCCCCGCCCCGAGCTGGGTCTGGCCTAAGAGAACAGGCCACAAACAGGACACTGTTAAGAATCAGAAGATGGAAGACAGAAAAAGGATTTGACAGGCAAAGGGAAGGAAGTGGGGAGCTTGGACACGGGCGTTTTAGGGCAACTGAAAGAATGTATTCCTTTACATAGGAGAGAAGACATTGCCAAATCTCCTTGACCTCAGGCAGTGAAACTATAAACAACTTCAGAACGATTTTGATCAATTCCTAGATGGTGGATCCAGAATGAATGTTTAGGATACCCCTGCCCTGGGAGGTTAGAATGTGGGATGGGAACTGAATTAGAAGAACCCTGAGCTCCCTTCTGGCTCAGCCCTTCCCATCAGCTGATGGATGGAGCGCTGAAACGATCCAGCATCCAAGATTCCACAAGTTTGGGGTGTAGGCTGGGAGAGGGGAACAGACAGGAAAGAAGATGGGCTGAGTCAGAACACCCAGCAACAGCCCAGCTGGAAGAGAAGGCATTTTCAGTGTCAATACGATTACTTGAATTCATTTTCCCACCTGCCGAAAAGGGCTAAGAAGCTTGGGTAGGTAAGTGTCTGAACTTCTCTGAGCCTCAGTTTCCTCTACTGCGAAATGGGAATAATGAGATCTGTCTCCAAGGATTATGAGAACCCAAACCCAATAATGTGTAAAGCTCTCTGCACAAGTTATTTATGATGTACCCATTGGGCTTGTAGGACTGGTTGAAACTGACTAGACAGAAAGAACCGGGATGTGGTTGGGGGCCTTCCATGTGGGGTGTGACTCCATGAAGAAGGCTAATGACGGTGTTGTTGATTTCCTAGAGCGAGTACATCGGCGACTATGACAAGAGGCGTGCGTGGATTACAGGCTTTACAGGGTCTGCAGGTGACAGCCATTACCCAGCCCTCATTGTTTCTGGTGGGAGACCCAGAGTGGTCAGAGAGGCCCTGGTGTGGCTAGTTCTCAGCAGCCAGGAGCCCAGGAGCGAGTGTCCAGAGGCCCCTGCTCCGCTCTCTGCCTCCCCCTTCACCACTCCAAAAGGGGTCACCAGGGCACACATCTCATAGCCCAGCAGCCACGCTTCTGCATGAGGCAGATGGCCCTCCTGACTTCTTTCCTGTGCTCGCTGCCTCGGCCACAGCCAGGCCCAGACGGCGCTCCCTGGGCTCCATTTCTGGGACAGTTGCTACCTCTATATCTAGCCACTAGGAGCCCGCTGATTCCCTTCACACAACGGCTCGTTTGGGGACAAAGTTTTACTTTGCTGGTCCTTTTATGGATAACATCACCTCACGTGGCCAAATGAGACACAAACATAGAGACCATTTATGGGGTCCCAGTTTTGGAATCGGCCTCCCACCTTGATCCTGGCCCCTTGAATGAAACCTAAGCTTCCCTTGCTGATCCTTAAACATCCCTCCGCTGGGCTTCAAGCTGCCTGGCTTGCCCATCACGGGCCCTTCTTCTCTTTGCAGAAGTCGCTGGGTTTGGCCTCTCTGCCTGTCCTCAGCTAAGCCCCTGGCTTAGTGTTCCCATCAGCCACCGCATCTTCATACTGACTGCCACACCATCTTTGCTGAGAGCACCTACATGTAGCATCGACTTTTTGGGATGGCCAAAAGCAGACCCCACTTGTCCTGCTCAATGCTCCCTTAGGAAAGGGCCTCAAGGCAAAGCAGAGATGCCCAACTCAGGACACACTTCCAGCTACCTTCCCCCCAACACTCTCTTTAACATCTCCTGCCTCACTCCCTTCCAAGGGAGGAGAGCAACTCTTTCCAGAGACCCCTTGTGACAACGTCAGAGCCAGCACCACATTGCTAAAGCGCTAACTAAAGCCACGCTCTACACCTTCACCCTTCCCTCCAAGTTTCTCTGTTCTGCCCCAGGAATCGCCGTGGTGACCATGGGGAAAGCCGCTCTCTGGACCGACAGCCGCTACTGGACCCAGGCTGAGCGGCAGATGGACTGCAACTGGGAGCTCCATAAGGAAGGTAAGAGGACGGCACGGATTTGTTCCCCAAGCCCTGGAACCCAGACTGGGTTTGGGAAGGTACAGGTGAGGGGGGTGCATGGAAGGCCGTGCTGGGCCCCTGTGGGAAGCTCAAGAAATTTGGAGCCATCCCTAATCTTTGAGGCGGATATCAAGGAGGACAGAGGTGGAAGGACTGTCACAGACAGAAGCCCAGCTGGAGGGCCTGGGCTAACCTCGGTGTCCCTTCTTGTCTTTTTCGCAGTTGGCACCACTCCTGTTGTCACCTGGCTCCTCACCGAGATTCCTGTTGGAGGGCGTGTGGGCTTCGACCCCTTCCTCTTCTCCATCAGTATGTTCTTCCCTCAGTCCCTGCGTTTATCCACACCAACGAGGGAGATTCAGGCCCCCAGGATGTAAAGAAGCACATCTTGGTAGAAGGAGGTGCAGGGTGACTCTAAAGATAGAGGGTTTGAACTTGTAGTTGCAAAATATTTTGCAACAAGGGTGTATTCCTGGATTGTGTAATGAAAATACACTTAAAAGAATAAACATAGATTTTTTTTTTTTAAGTCAGGAGTGCAGAGACCCAACCTAGAAGACTCAGGGAATCGTTAAGACCTAGCCAGTGGGTAGGCCGGGATGTTCTTAAACCTAGAACCATCCTCTGTGCCCTGGAACTCTAACAATCAGGGCAGTAGAAACACTTGGTAGCCCTCTTCTGGAAGGCAGCTTGGAAGGGTCAAAGGAGTCGAGAGGGTTTCTGAGTAAAGAAGCACAATCCCTGGGACTTCCCTGGTGGTCCAGTGGTTGAGACTCTGCGCTCCCACTGCAGGGGACGTGGGTTTGATCCCTGGTCAGGGAACTAAGATCCCTCATGGCACACATGGCGTGGCCAAACAATTTTTTTACAAAAAGCAGCACAGTCCCCTCCCCTCCCATCCAGGAACACAGCTCCCTGAGCTCCCAGTGCCCCCGCCCCCGCAGCTGGCCAGCCTGCCCCCAAGGGTGCCGTCCTCGTGAATATGCACTGAAAGGCTCCCACTTCAGATCTGGCTTCTTTGCCAGCCTTTCCAGTGGCCTGAACCTCACCATTCCTTTGGGCTGTGGCATTGAAGTTCAGTCGAACAGACAGGACCGAAAAGAGGGCCCCGCAGCCCTTGGCGCTTAAAAGGGCGAGCTTAGCTAATTGACCATGGGCAGTACTGGGGCGGGCTCAGGGCAAGCTGAAGGAGGAAGGTGAGAGTGAAGGAGGAAGGCCCAGGCTGCTTGAGCGGAACAGGAGGCAGAGGGGACAAGAACGAGCTTTGCCTGCGTCACAATTTTCCCGGAGGCATACACAGGCCAGGGACAAGTGACTCCTTCCTGCCTCTGCAGATTCCTGGGAGAATTATAACGCGGCCCTCCAAGACTCTGACAGAGAGCTGGTGTCCATCACCGTCAACCTTGTGGACCTGCTGTGGGGGTCCGAGAGGCCTCCGGTGCCAAGTGAGCCCATCTATGCCCTGCAGGAGGCATTCACAGGTGATTCCTACACCCGTTCTCTTTCCCACCTTGGAGCAACACAGGCCCCCGCTGGTGCTCTTTTGGCTGAAAAATTCGTCCTAAGAGGTCCCAAAGCAATGGTTCCACGTGCACCTGAATAGATTGGGATGCTTTCTTAAAACACAGGTTTCTAGGCCCCATCCCCTCGGAGAGTCTGAATCCGAAGTTCCTCGAAGCATATTTAGAAAATGCTGGAATAAAGAGTGTCAGGATTTGAAGCAAGAGGGAACAGGAAGGGGGGAAACAAGGGAGTCCGAAAAAGATGAAAAAAACCTACCCCTCTGAAGAGAGAAAAAAACATGATATGGGCTACTTGTCTGGTAGTGAAGACTGGTTTGTATTGAATCATTCAGACCTTGACTTCGGGTCCTGCAGTGATGAGGAATTTAGATGTAAGATGGCTGGGGTCAGATGGGCTGGCATGGACAAAGGAAGCAAAAACTAAGTCAAGCTCAGTCTGTGGCACAGATTAGGGTTCAAGTGTTGGCCGGACCGCAAAGGAAAATTAACTGACCCTCAAAATTCTAACATCGATAATCTTGACCCCGTTGACACCATCTAAATATGTCATAAAAGAAGTGTGCTCTATAATTCTTGTAAGTGGTAACTAAACTGACTGGACCCAGGCTACTGAGTATGAATCAATGTCTTGGCCACCACCAGCTTCTACCTCCCTAGGAATTCTGAACAAGCCCATAGACTTGGATTCCTAGAAATATTGGGCAATCTGAGAGGTCCCTTTCCACACACAGGTCTATGCACACTTCTTGTTTGGAAAGGAATCCCAAAAACAGGAGAGAAATTTCAAAATAGCGAATCTGATGAAACAAGTCAAAATTGTGTCCAATTTTCTTTATCCATTCTGATGTAACTTGCAGAAACTTTCTGCATCTCGACGCAGTTTTTAAAGAAACTTGCTATCCAAGACATTTCCATCATAAATAAAACTCATTCCATTCTGTTAAAGAAGGGTGCAGTTATGTCAGGAAGAGGAGTGGATAAAGGGGAAAACCTTCCAGGGACTGGGAGAGAATTCACATGGGTTTTATCACTTCCCACAAGTGAGAGGAAGCCAAGCCATCACAGGCTGCTAGTCTTCAAGAAAAAGCCATCCAGAGCCAGAACTGGGCCTGGAAGCCCAAGAACGGAGTCTCTAAGCTCACAGAGACAAGAGAGACTTTCTCTCCAGCCACGCACAGGTTTTAAAGGGGGCAAAGAGCAAAGGGAAGAACGTGAAAAGTTCAAAGACACCTGTGTGTATCAGACAATTTAAATTGGCTTTCGTTTGTTGTCTCGAAAATGTATCACATCCATGAACCTTGAAAACATAATTCTAAGTGAAAGAAGTCAGTGAAGGCCCCATATTGTAGAATTCCATTTGTGTGAAACATCCAGCATAGGCAAATCCATGGAGACAGAAAGAGGATTAGTGGTGCCCGGGGGCGGGGGGCTGGGGAGAGAGGCAAACGGGGAGAGACTGCCTAATTGCTACAGGGTTTCCTTTTGGCATGATGGAAATGTTTCTGGAATTAGATAGTGGTGGTAGTTGCACAATTTTGTGAGTGCTCTTTTTTTTTTTATAAATTTATTTATTTAATTTAATTTATTTTATTTTTTGGCTGTGTTGTGTCTTCGTTGCTGCACGCGAGCTTTTCCTCTGGATGCGGCGAGCAGGGGCTACTCTTTTTTTTTTTTTTTTTTTTTTTTCTACGGGCTCTAGAGCACAGGCTCGGTAGTTGTGGCGCACGGGCTTAGTTGCTCCGCGGCATGTGGGATCTTCCCAGACCAGGGCTCGAACCCGTGTCTCCTGCATTGGCGGGTGGATTCTTTAACCACTGTGCCACCAGGGAAGCCCTGTGAATGTTCTTAAAGGCACTGAATTGTGCACTTTAAAATGGTTAAAATGATAACACTTTATGAAATGTGTATTTTACCACAATAAAATAAAATAAACCTAGAAGAAGTATCACACCCAAAGCTTTGGTTCTTGATGAACAGTTTCACCTGTTTGCATAAAGATTTTTTAAATTGAATTATGTTGTTTATGCTAATCTCTCAGCCCAACTAGGACCCTTAATGCTTATGATCTTCTGCCAGCAAATTCCTAGCCCTGCCTAGGGGCAGACTCTTTAGAGGGATTACAGGGAGCCGGAAAAAAAAGATGAAAACCAAAGTCCTAGAACCAGGATACAAGCATCCCAGAAAGGACAGCTCTGTGACACAGAGTTTAAGGACAAGGTTAGCAAGATAGTCCAATGTCTATACCGATTAAGAATGTGAGCCATGTAGTCAAACAGACCTGTGTTCAAGTCCCAGTTCCGCCCCTTGCCAGCTACGAAAACCATAGATAAGTCACTTTACCTCTCCGAAGGCTCAATTTCCTTATCTGTAAAATGGGTCAAGTAAGGATTAAAACAATGTACACAAAGTGCTTAGCCCAGACCCAAGTGGCTTTAGTAAGTGCTGGGGTTACTGTGAGGAAGAGGATTAAACATGGCCCAGCCCTATCCCTTTACCCTTCAACTAGGGCTGCTCTCCTGATCTCTGTTTTGCATGCTTATTTGTTAATCAGAAAGTTATACCAGATTTTCTATACACCAAGACACAATTCTACATACATTACAAATATTAGTTAATTCGGACCTCATAACAACTCTATTGAGGTAGACACTATTATTATAATCCATCCCCATTTTACAGATGTGCAAGATAGGACACAGAGGGGCTAATTTTCACAAGGTCAGCCAGCAAGTAATGACAGAGGTAGGATTTAAACCCAGACAGTCTGGGTCAAGAGCCCATGTCCTTAATGATTACACAAGTAAGAGTTTGGTTAAAGAAAGGGTTCTACTGCTTCTAAAGGAATGGAAAACCATTGCCCTAAGGGAGCCCTCTCAGGAACGGAGTGCCAAAGAGAAGGTAGATCACTTCTGCTTTCTTCTGGCTCTTTTGCTTCTAGGAAGCAGCTGGCAGGAGAAAGTATCTGGCATCCGAAGCCAGATGCAGAAGCATCGGGAGGCTCCAACTGCCGTGCTTCTGTCCGCACTTGATGAGACGGCCTGTGAGTAGAGATTTGTGGATGCAGGGGGGTGCCTGCGTTCCCCCCAACCCCCAAGCCTCCTGGGCTCTACAGCACAGGACTCCTCCCCCAACGACCACTGACCCATGGGTTCTGAGAGCTCTGTGGTCATGGCCTGCGGGAACTAAGGTGAGGGCAGGAGCTCACGTCTGCTCACTAAGGAAACCAGGAAGCACCGTGCAATCTGGGGCCAGCCCCCGGGCCATCAGAGGACCAGGAAACCACAGCAGCAAAGGCTTCTGTCTCATGAAGGGGAGGAGGCCCAGCAAACACCTCCCAACCTCCTGGCCACGAGCCCAGGGCACTCAGCTTCCCGGCTTTAGCACCCCGTGCAGCCCTGTTCTATCCCATCGTGGCTCAGCGCTTCTCACCTGACCCCAGCTCTGGGCTTCAGGTATTCTGGGAGCCCACTGACACCGTGTGCAGACTGCTGGCTGGGTATCTGCCTTTCTCTGGGAGAAAGTGCCCCTAGTGCTCATTAGTGCTTCAGAGACCCTCCCCGACTCCGGAAAGACTGAGAAACATTCAGGGGCAGAGGATGCCGGCGTGCGGCTGGGGATCCTTGGAGGCCAAAGCCAACAGTAGAGCAAAGGTGTCATGTGTACTTGCGTCGGGCAGGTCAGCCTCAAATAGTCCCCATCAATTCTCTTCCCCAGGGCTCTTCAACCTTCGCAGCAGTGACATCCCTTATAACCCCTTCTTCTATTCCTACACGCTGCTCACTGACTCCTCCATCAGGTAGGGCTTGTCCTTGGCTTGCGGTAACGGACTTCCTCTAACTCCTCACTGCCCCAACATGCAGCCTTCCCAGAAGCGGGGTGCCTGCCCCAGCAGGACCCTCGAGGAAGCCTCCGATCAGCTTTTCCTGACCCCCTTGACCTCTGTTCCCACGTACTCCAAATCTGGTCTGCTCAGCTGCCTGGCGCAGGCGCACTCTGACCTCCAGGAACAAAGGGCCGCTGGTCTTTTGCACTGTCCTTAGATTCTGTCTGGACCCTCCTGGTGTTCCCTCTCCACCTAGGTTATTTGCAAACAAGAGTCGCTTTAGCTCCGAGACCCTGCAGTACCTGAACTCTGGCTGCACGGATTCCATGTGTGTGCAACTCGAAGATTACGGCCAAGTCCGTGACAGCGTCCAGGCTTACACCTCAGGAGCCGTGAAGATCTGGATCGGGACCAGCTACACGTCGTATGGGCTCTATGAAGTGATACCCAAGGTGGGTTTGCCATGCACCGTCCTCCCCACCCCCCAACAGCCCTGATAAGTCTCAACCTAACGGGGGGTGGGGGGGGGACAGCCCCTGGACCATTCTGGAAGTTGGTCAGTCAGCAGTGGTGCAGTGAGTCCCCTTTCTAGGGTTTCCCGGGAAGAGACAGAACATCTGTCCACAGAGAGCTCAGAGATTGTCAAGGAGGCTGGGGGAGTACAGGCTGGTAGAGCAGAGGCTTTGAGGTCACCAAACCTGAGACTGAGAACTGGCTGTGCCGTGACCCTGGACAAGTGACTTAGTCAATCCGGCCTCCGTTTCCTCACCTGTAAAATGGCACTAAGAGTCACAACCTCAAAAGAGTCACTCTGAGGAGATTTAAAGGAGACAGTGCATGTAAAGCCCGGTGCCTAACGCATGGCAGGCGCTCAATAAGTGGTAGCTGTCATGATATGAGATGTGCAGGAAACACAGTGTCAGAACAGCCTGTGGCTGGCAGGGGCCAGGCTCGGATCCATCCCAGAGTGCTGCTGGGATCCAGGACCAGGGAGGGAGGGAGGGAGGGAGAGAGGGAAGGTTAGGCTGGAAGGGAAGACTAGGAAAGCCCTGCGTAGTCAGAAAGCGGGAAGGGCATTGCCACTCCAGGAGATGGCAAGTCTCATCTGAGCTGGAATTTCCCGCCAATCCTTTTCAAACACCACCGTGCCCTAGAGAGGGCTCCCAGACCGCTTCCTCTCTGCCCCTCACAGGAGAAACTCATAGCAGACACCTACTCCCCAGTGATGGTAACCAAGGCGGTGAAAAACAGCAAGGAGCAGACAGGGGAGCTCCCGGTCTGATGGGTTAGAAAGGAGACCCTGCTGGAGGAGCCTGAAGAAGGCCCTCAGTGAATCAGAGACGTGGACGCCAAACTCCTGGGCACCCACTTGTGCTCCACCCTGTTGTTCCCAGGGTGGTTCAGTGGTTTAGAGCCTGGGCCCCAGAGCTATGGTATCTGAGTTCAAATCCTAGTTCCTCTACCCACCTCCTAGCTGGGTGACCTTAGGTAAGTCACTTCACCTCTCTGGGCCTCAGTTACCTCCTCTGTAAAATGAGGATCATAACTGTAACCCATAGCAGAGGGTTGTGAGGATTAAAGATATATATCTACATTGTATAGTATAAATAATATATAATAAATAATTCATGTTTAAATATATTCATTGTAATACATAATATAAATATATATAGTGTACATATGTGCATTTATATATCTAATATGTACATATAAATATATAATAATTACATAAATATGTGATACTTATATAATGATTATATAGTTCTATATGTATAAGTATAATTATGTAATTATATATTTTTAATATATTGCTTTGAGCACTGCCTGGTACATTCCAAGTCTTAAATAAGTGTTACTTATAATAATTCCTTCACCCCAGGGAGAGGATGGCTTGCCCCTTTGGATATTCCTGTTAAAATTAGGATACATTGCCTCATTTTTGAAAACTTTTCTTGTGGAAAATGTTAAGCATATACAAAAGTAGAGGAAGTAGCATAATGATCCCCATCACCATCACCCAGCTTCAATAATCATCAACTCAAGGCCAATCTCATTTCCTCTACAACCCGACATTCATTATCTCCGCTCCCCCGTGTCCTCGGCTGCTGGACGATTTTAAAGCAAATCCCATCTATCATATCGTTTCTTCTATCAACATTTCAGTATCTCTGACAAGAACTCTTTTCAAAACATGACCACACTCTGATCATATATATAAACATTAATAAGAATCCCTTAATATCATCGAATAGCGAGGAAGACCCTCGTGTTTTTAAAGCTCAGCTCCCAGAGCAGTCCCCCCATCTCCTTCATCCCTGAGCCCCGGCTGAGACCATTCCTCGGCCCGCCTCTCTGCCTGCCCTGCTCCAGGTGCGGGACGCTGTGGCTGTGATCCGATACTTGGTCTGGCTGGAGGAGAACGTGCCCAAAGGCACCGTGGATGAGTTCTCAGGGGCAGAGCTGCTGGAGAAGTTCCGAGGGTGAAGGACCACAGCCATCCTTTTCGGCTGACTGTCTTAACGTGGGGGTGGGGGCAGGGAGGGGGGATTGGTCTCCTTATGGGGGAAGGAAGACCCTCCTAGTATCTGAGGGCCCCACTGGAACAAGGAGTGACAGGTTCTTGGGTGGTCGTGGTCGGGAAGCCGGGCAGAGGTGTTGGATGACATTCCCCAGCTCTGCAGAAAGTGGGACAACTTGAAGGGCCACAACCCAACAGCGCCCCCTAGTGTCTGCTTCAGGCCAGCTCAGGCCAGGTAGGACCTTGGACCACTTGAGAATGTCAAGGTTGGGGAGGGAGGTTCCCTGAGGGCACACTTAGCCCAGGATGCTGCTCCGGAGTTGAGGGAGTTTTCGGATACAGGGAGCTAGGTTTCTTCACTCTTGCTTTACTAGGAACTCACTTTGGGACACAGGCCTTGGTTTCCCCATCTATAAAATGGAGGTAGAGGAGGAAAAATTGGCCTCTACGATCTCTGCTTCTCTGACCTTGAGTGGTCTATGAGTGACAGGTCAGGGCTTGGGAAGTGACAGGAGGTGGGACTGGGAAGGCCAAATGGAGCCTGGCTGAGGTAGAGGCAGCCGTCACCTTCACTTGCCCTTGTTGGACATCCTGGGCCCAGCCTAGTCCCTAAGCCCATTCATTGATCATTCCTGCCTTGTCCTTTCCAGAGAAGAAGAGTTCTTCTCCGGATCCAGTTTTGAAACCATCTCTGCTAGTGGCCTGAATGCTGCCCTGGCCCACTACAGGTACTTCAGAAGAAAGAATTTTCTGGGGCTCCGTGGAGGACCTGAGTCCACATTTAAGCTCTGAGGCCTTTAGCATTGTGGAGGCTGGAGGTGTGGAATGGAGCCCAGTCAGGCGTTGAGAGTCTCCTTTGAATTAAAAGACTTGATAATCTCCCTGCTCGAGAGGCTGGGACTTTGTGAGCACTCTGGGCAGAAGGATCTGGAAGGGAGATGGTGGGGCTGCTGCTGGATGTGTTTCCTTGGCTTCCTGTGAGTTATTTAATTCTTAAAGCTCACAAGCACATGGGGAGAAGGGCCCATTCACTCTGCCTGAACCAGCCAAGGTGGACCCAAGATGTAGGCTGGCCAGATGTTTGGCTCTGTACAAAACAAACAGCTGCAGGCCTGCCTGATGCAATTTGGGGGTGGGGAGTCGAGCCAACTAGAGGCCTCAGCCTGGCAAGGACAAAGCAGGGAGAGGGCAGACACCCTCCAGTGGCTGGCCTGACCCATCCCAGAATTCCCTCCTCCAGTGTCCCCAAGCCTTCAGCTGCCTTAGCCCAGCCCCTTCTCCCTACTAGAGAGTAACAGGGTAGGAACTCCTCAGCCCTACCAACTCCTGCTCTCCAGCTCCACCCTCGGGTACCCTCCCTTCCTGTGCCCTGGCTTCTTGGGGCCCTCTGCTCCCAGAGGTGGCAAGAAGTTAGAGAAAGCCCTAGACTCAGCATCTGGGTTCAGGCCCAGCTCCCTCACAGCTTTCCCTCGGGGCCTTCTGTAAGCCCTTGCTCTGCAAACCTGTTTCTCCTGATGTAAAAAGAGATAGCTCAGCTGGGTGCTCATTAAAGTTCTCCCGTCTCCCACACTCGGGGCTCTTTCCTTTCTCCCCTCCCTGGGGACCAGGGCCTTGCTCGGGGAGGTGCAGGATGAACAGATGTGCACTGAGGACATTAGCAGCAGAAGCTCAGTAGTCTCCCAGGGCCCTTTGGGGGATGATGGCTTCCGCAAAGGAGTTAGCTAGAAGGCCGGCCCCCAGGGGGGGAGGAGGTTCCTCTGCTTTAACTCAGGACCCCCACCTCACCCAGCTCAGGGTTAGGCTGCTCCTTTCTCAGCGTCTCTCCCCTTCCCAGCCCCACCAAGGAGCTGCACCGCAAGCTGTCCTCAGATGAGATGTACCTGCTGGATTCCGGGGGACAATACTGGTATGTACTCCCCACCCAGCCCTGGCCCGGCTGTCTCAGCTCAGCCAAGAGCCAGCCAAAGCTTTCCCTTCCTGGGCATGGATCCTTCATCTGAGAAAGGAGAGGCCTGGAATGAATGTGCCTGAGTATCCTTCCCATTTTCACACGTGGGGGTCCCTGCCCGGTGGGCAACAGACAGAGGCCAAAACAGTGGGGATGCCCACAGGTGCTGCCCTGTGAAAATCAGGAAGACTCCCCTTGTGAAAGTTAAATGTTTTTTAAGCCCGAACGTTATTACACAGTCCGAACAGCCACGCTCAGCAACCCCGCCTGGCTGCACAAACACAGCGCCCGTATTCTCACCGACTCATGCACACCCTGGACACGTCCCGCACGCCACCAGCATGATGCATTGTCCTCACCACCTCTTTCCTCATTGTACGGTGAGGTGACCATGTCATGGGGAGTGGGGGCAGGATCAGGCCTTCAAGAGCAGTAGGCAGGTGAGTGAAGCAACCTCAGGGGACACCTGCAGCACAGTTGGGACAGGGCACACCCATCAGCACGCGGATGTGTCTGCGAGTAGACATGTGCGTGTTCTTCTGAGTGTGTGCACAACCACAGATAGGGTTATGCGGTGGGGGGGCACTGTCCCGTGCTCCAGGACCCCACAACCTGTGTGTCCACTTGTGTGCTCTCATTGAAATTAGTATATACCCATTCAGTGAATGGCATTTCTTTAGATGTGGTACCTTTGTGCAGTGCACAACCCGAACACCTGGACATGACAGCCATGCAGAATAGACTAGTCCCATTCATTCACATGGGAGCTGAGCTGAGGTGGGCTGGAAGATTTTCCCTTCTCATCTAGGAAGCAGGTGGACTGTGGGAAATTTAGAGTGGGGGATAGAAAGGGGCACGCTGAACTGATGGAGGAGCAAGGAATAGTTTCCCATCCTCTATCCTGCGGTGAATGTGCTAATGATAATAGCCCTACACTTAGCCTTAACGGGGCTCTGGGAGCCAGCCTGGCAGGCACTCAGCCTAGCAGCCTTCGCAGTCACTGGTGTGGCGCTGTGTATACTTGAGATGGCCAGTGTGGGAAGGGGAAGTGAATTCTTGGGGCGTTGCTGGATTGGGGCATGCTTCAGCAGGGTGAGGCTGGGTAAATGGCCATCTCACTTCCTCTTCTCTCCTTCTGAAGAAGTCGGCCACGCCCTGTGACCTGCTCCCATGGAGGAGTCCCTAGGGCCCTGGGATCATTCCTCACTGCCCCCACCCCCGGGGGGTGGCCACAGCAGGCATCCTGAGGGAACGGCTGCAGCTGGCGGTTGGGAGTCAGACTATTTGGCTTCTGGCAGCTTTGGTTCACTGGGACTCTGAGCAAATCCCTGGGGCAGATTCATGTTTACAATGGAGAGAACTGTGTGGAGTCAGTGCTTGCCAGACCTGGCCTCACTGAGGCTCAGGGAGGGAGATAGCCTCATGGCCTCAATTGCCTCACCTGTGAAATGGAGATAATGACGTCTGCTCTGCCTCCCTCCCTTCTATAAATGGCAAATAAGTATATGAATGTGGGAGAGTGCTATGATCTTTCTGGACCTCAGTTTCCCCATCTGTAAGAATGGGACTGTCCATTCCTACCTATTAGGAAGCCTGGAGGAAGCCTTGCTTTTAGAGCCAGCCTGGCCCAAGGAAACCCAGATTTACAAAACAACCAAAATGGCTGGTATGGGGGTAGAAGATGTATGTGGGGAATTGGGACTCTCAGAAAACATAGTGATTTTGAATGTGATAGCTTTGTAGAGCCCCTTCATGCATAGATGCTGAGTTTGGGAATTGCATGATGGCAGCCATCCTCTTCCTTTCACCTCCCTCCCCACCCCCATCCCAGCCCTGCCACTCAAACCCCAGTGGAAAGCACTCGGGAAGCACGTGGCCACGATCCCTACCCCAAGGTGTTCAGAAGAGTTGGACATGTTGATTGTCCTTCTCCACAGGGACGGGACAACAGACATCACCAGAACAGTCCACTGGGGCACCCCCTCTGCTTTCCAAAAGGTAGGCATTGGACCACATTTCCCTACCCACACTCACCCAACGGACACCCAAGCAACCACTCTGCCAAGAGCCATTTGATTGTACAGAGGCTGAAACTGAAGCCCAGGGAGGTTAAGTAGTTTGCCCAAGGTCACACAGCAAATTAGTACCAGAAAACCCAGTGCCCCCAACTACTTCCCCAGAGATATTTCAGGCCCCCAACAGGGCCTCAGCCCAAGCTTATCATCATCCCATTTCAGTAACTCAATGAACAAATATTTTCTTAGTGCTGTCTGTGAGCCTAGCACTGTGCTGAACAGAAAAGAGGAAGACAGGCATTCCATTCCAGGGGGAGAGAAAGGCACCAGCAGAGTCTCAGAGGTGGAAAGGAGCTGGAGGTTTTCAGGAAGCAGCGAGGGCTGGTCCACTTGGGGTCGAGGCAGGGACATGGTCTGTGTGCCTCTGGGGGCCTCCGGGGGGCTGGAGAGCAGGGGGCCACATTTGTGCATTCAGCAAGGGGACTGTGGCTCAGACATTGTGCCAGAGACAGAGAGAGAGAGAAAACAAACACTGGTCAGGCCTCAAGGAGCTCAGTTTAGCTATTAGATCCAATGCCCCAGGCTATCATGCTCAAGATGACAAGCCTGTGTGTGGCGGGGGCGGTGAAGGGGACTCACCAGGTCGCCACAGGGAGTGACCAAGAGAAGAGGCCACTGTCAGCCCACCTCCCTCCCTCTTACCACAAGGTAACAGCCCCGACAGAGCAAGGCCGACCTGCCAATTATCAGGCCTCAACCCAACCATAAGGCCTTAAGAAAACTAAAGGGTGATCATGATCATGGCAATGAAGGGTGCTGACCTCTATTTGAGCATCTAGTCTGTTGGGAGCACCCGACATGCACGAGGCTACCTAGTCCTCCCAGCAACCTTATGAGCTGGTACTATGACCGTCCCATTACAGACCAGGAAACTGAGGCACAGAGCGGTTAAAATCACTTGCCCAAGGTCAAATTTGTGAGTGGCCACGTCAGGATTCCAGCCCAAGGAGTTTGCCTCCCCAATCCCTACTGTTGCAGCCTCAGCTCACCCCCACCTACAAGCATCCCTGTGGACCAGCCAAAGGGAACCGCATGGACCAAGCCCCAGCTTTGAGCAGGTCCCCCTCGGTCTCCTCCGGCCATCCTCCAGAACCTGGGTGACCACGCATGAACATGCACTTCCCCCAAACATCCCCCAACCCAGGCCTGGGCCCACACACCGCATTCCCTCGCCCTCCCCCCATCAGGAGGCGTACACCCGCGTGTTGATAGGAAACATTGATCTCTCCAGACTCGTCTTCCCAGCTGCTACATCAGGTGGGTTTTGCAAACCAGGCTGGACCCAG
Source organism: Neophocaena asiaeorientalis asiaeorientalis (assembly GCF_003031525.2). NCBI lineage: Eukaryota > Metazoa > Chordata > Mammalia > Artiodactyla > Phocoenidae > Neophocaena > Neophocaena asiaeorientalis. The sequence goes on from NW_020174697.1 coordinate 476,627, forward strand.
AACCTCAGGCCCTGATTTCACTGCACTCAGACCCTGGGAGGCTAGTGGGGCAGGGATTATATCATCATCCCATCCACTGTATAGATAAAATCCAGACCAGAGAGAGAAAGTGACTTGCCCAAGGTCACACAGAGGGTTAGTGGGAGAGCCAGGCCTTGAGCCCAGGCCTCCTGTCTCCTAGTCCAACTCAGGAGCTGGAGCCGGAGCTCAGAGGTGGGGGCGGTCAGTGTGGGCTGCAGCGGTCATGGGAGGATTCCTGGAGGAAGCGGGTGTCTTCACAGATGGGGAGGTCCAGGTAGTGGGTACAACGTACAGTATACTGGAGATAGGGCATGGTTACCTGCCTCTCAGGGGGCCCTCTCCTCAGGCACCATCCTGGTGGTTGGTCTGGAAAAAGAGAGCAGGAAGGGGCAAAGCCAATAGTCTGGGGTCCAGCCAGCTGACCAGAGGTCACCTCTCTTCCAGGGCGAATGGTGGAGGCCTTTGCCCGCAGAGCCCTGTGGGATGTTGGCCTCAATTATGGTCATGGGACAGGCCACGGCATTGGCAACTTCCTGTGTGTGCACGAATGTAGGTATCTCCTCAGCACTCCCCTGGAGTCCCCCCTCTTATGAAAGAGGTGGAGCGTTTCACAGGTGTGGAAATGACCATGACCCACAGAGGTGCAGTGACCCATGCAAGGTTACCCAGCTGGTGGGGAGTTGGTGCTCCACAGGGTAAGTGAGAAATGCTGGCAGCTGGCCGCTCCGCTGGCATTTAGGACGGCCTCAGAGAGAGGAGAGGCAGGTCAAGGCCCAGTGGCTGACTGGCATAGACCCCAGAGAAATAAAAGCCAGAGCCAGTCTGGTCTGGACCAGTCGCAGGTAGACGGTGATGCGGTGGACACACGCTGCTAGGGATCCCAGTTACCTGCTCTTCCCCGGAACCTGCTAGTTTCCAAGCTGGTGACTGCAGGAGGGCTGACACTGTCCCTGACTCTCCCTTTCCAGGGCCAGTGGGATTCCAGTCTGGCAACATTGCCATGGCCAAGGGCATGTTCACTTCCATCGGTACGGCTCTCGGGGCTCCTCCAGGACCGCAGTCCAGGGAACGCCAGCCTTCAAGGAGCACAGCCCCACACAGGCCCGCCCCGGCTCCACCGCTGCACTCCCTCACCTCCCCACTCCCAGCCCCGAATGAGTTGTCCCACTCTAACCCCAAGCCCCTTCAGCCCGTACCCTCACTTTGCCCATGGGAGTTGGTTTCCAGCTGTACATCCAAACTCCAGAGTCTCCATTCAAGCGCCGGGGTAACAGGACAGTGGCACACAGGGAGAGGGGAGCACCTCCAGGACCCAAGTGGGCTCTTAAGTCTTCCCTGCTGGGTTACAAGGGAGGGTGGGGAATCTGAAGTCTGGCAGTGGCCTCCGAGTAGCCACGGAGCATCTAACAGGTGCTGGGTCTGCCCAAGCCAACAGCGGGGGGCAGCCGAGCCCTCCAGCCACTCCTCAGTCAGCGTAGGAAACCTGGGCTTGGGTCCCCTCCCCTACTTAATGTCACCAGCATCTCTTGTGCCTCCCAGAACCTGGTTACTATCAGGATGGAGAATTTGGGATCCGTCTTGAAGATGTGGCCCTTGTGGTAGAAGCAAAGACCAAGGTAAAGTGCCACTGAGGTGGGCTGGAGGCGTGGACAGCGTGGCAGTGACTCTGGGCTGCATGGGGGGTAAGGATGGTCAAAGGAGAATTTAATGTAGGGTCATGAATTTATTTGCAGTCTTCCTTAGTGTCAGAATAACTCCATAGATCAGTTTCTCAAACCTGTTTGCACATTAGAATATTAGAATCATCTGGAGATTTTTTTTTTTTTTTTTCTGTACGCGGGCCTCTCACTGCTGTGGCCTCTCCCGTTGCGGAGCACAGGCTCCGGACGTGCAGGCCCAGCAGCCATGGCCCACGGGCCCAGCCGCTCCGCGGTATGTGGGATCCTCCTGGACCGGGGCATGAACCCGTGTCCCCCGCATCGGCAGGGGGACTCCCAACCACTGCACCACCAGGGAAGCCCGTGGAGATTTTTTTTAATGCTAATGCCCAGGTCCCACTCCAAACCAAATGAATCAGTATCCTTGCCCTAAATCATTGGTTCTCAATGCACATAATAATCACCAGGGGAGCCTGTTAGGTATAAAGATTCTGTATAATAACAACCAACAAGATAAAATACCTAGATATAAACTTTAAAAGACTTACACGGAGAAAATCTCTACTGAGGGACATAAAAAAGATTTAAGTAAATGGCGGTCTCTGGAAATAAGCCTCAATATTATGAAGATGTCATTTCTCCCTAAGTTAATCTATAAATTCAAGGCAACCTCAATTTCAACACTTCACAAAATGATAGTAGAGTTTATTTGTAAAAATAAACATGCAAAGATAGCTAGATAGCTAGGAGGATTCTGGAAAAGAACAATAAGGGAAACTAGCCTTTGCAGATATTAGCCCACACTACGAAGCAGCCATCACTAAAACAGTAAGACACCAGAGATGGGAAAGACGGAACAGTGGAACAGAATAGTCCAGAAATGGACCCTCTAATTTCCATAAACAAGATGGGAATTTAGTTTACTATAAAGCTGGTGCTTCAAAACAGTAAAGAAGAGGAAGATTGTTTAATAAATGGGGGGAATTAAACTGAAGAACCTCACTGTTACACTAAAATAAAATTCCAAATGGATCGAGGTTTAAAGGTGAAACCATAAAAGATCTAGAAGGAAACCTATCTGAATTCATTTATAATCCCAAGGAGGAAAGGGGCCTTTCGATGTAAGACTCAGAAGTCATGAAGAAAAAGATTGATAACTCTGACTCAGTTAAATAAAAAACATCTATATGGGAACGATACCATATACAAACTCAAAAGATGTATGACGAGTGTAGCACGTGTGTCAGAGAAAGGGGGAATGTCCTTCTTTCACCACAAGCTTTTAAAAATCGAGTAAGACAGAAATAAGGAAAACGGGGGAAAATGGGCAAAAGACATAAAGAGACAATTCACTAAGATCAACACAAATGGTCCATAAATGTGAAAAGATGCTCAACTTTATTCTTAAAGAAATACAAATCAAAGTGACAGTAGAATACCATTTGATTGACAAAAGCGAAAGACTTTGATGACACCCAGTGCTTGTGAGTTTGTGTGGGAAAGAACACTCATACATTGCTGGGGGAAGTACAAATTGGTACAACCTTTTGGGAGGGCAGTTTGATAATGTCTATCAAAATACATATTGAAAATGCCTATACCTTTTGTCTCAGCACTCCCACTGCCAGATGTATCCCTTCTGGATATAGTCCCAAAACGTCACTTCGTATAAAGATGTTTATACGATGATGTTGATTGTAGCAGTGATGGTAATAGTTTAAAAAAATGGAAGCAGACTAAATATCCTTCATTGGTTAAATAAATTATCATCTGCACACTATGGACCCTTAAAATGAGTGAGGTAGGGCTTCCCTGGTGGCGCAGTGGTTGAGAGGCCGCCCGCCGATGCAGGGGACACGGGTTCGTGCCCCGGTCCGGGAAGATCTCACATGCCGCGGAGATGCTGGGCCCGTGAGCCATGGCCACTGGGCCTGCACGTCCGGAGCCTGTGCTCCACAACGGGAGAGGCCACAACAGTGAGAGGCCCGCGTACCGCAAAAAAAATAAAAAGAGTGAGGTAGACCTCCCTGCGCCAATATGGAGCACTCTCCTAGGTTTACTATGGCAGGGGGGCGGGAGGTGCAGAAAAGTGTATAGTAGGATCCATTTTGCGTGAATTTTTAGAATATACACATATATATACTATATGTGCCAAAAATGTTTTCAGGAAGGAAACCAGGCAGGGAGGAGACTTTCCATTTTTATTGAGTATCTTTTTGTAGTTTGAATTTTCTAAGCACATATATGCAAGAGCTCTCTGGGAGATGGGAATTATGGGCTATTTCTTCTTCTTTATATTTATCTCCATAGATACCTCAATGGATAGAAACAGAGATATGGATAGAAAGAGAGCTGTAGATAGAAGTCAGATAGAAAGATATAAAAAACTAATACTTACCTTAAAATTATTTAAATGTAGGTTCCCAGCTCTGCTCTAGAGATTCTCACTCCAGTGATCTGGGGTGTGGACCCCAGAATCTATCTACATGTTTAACAGGCTCCCTTGGCGCTCTGGAGGCACACACTTTGAAAAACACAGGCCTAAGTCTAAACTTCAGGGATCATGAGGGAAGCACCAAAGGCGGGTGCCTAAGTGGTAGACACAGGGGTGGCCAAGGGCACTGTGGAGGGTTCAGGCTTGACAAGGTCAGTTCCCCATGCCCAGGGCTTCTGGGTGGAGTGTTCCCTCCATCCCTTCAGCCTAGCTCCTCCCCCTCGCTCACTTCCTGCCTTCCTACCTTACCTGTGCCCCCACCCCAGTACCCAGGGACCTACCTGACATTTGAAGTGGTGTCGTTGGTGCCCTATGACCGGAACCTCATCGACGTCAGCCTGCTGTCCCCCGAGCAGGTGAGCGAGCGCGCCTCGGTGCTGTTTACCCTTCAGCCCTCGAGCCACTAAGTGCCTTCTCCCCAGCCCTGGGCCTCTCTCACCTCTGCTTCCCCTAAGCCAAGACCCTCTGCCACTTCCCCTCCCTTGGGAGGGTCCACACTGATGGCACCTACAGGCACACACTGGGGCATCCCTCCCCTGCTCACCTGATGATGGCTGGGGACCTGTGGTGACCTGGATGGCACCAAGCTCCCACACCTTGACAGCTTGGCCTAGGGAGGCCCTTACCCCTCCTACCTTTTGCAGCTCCAGTACCTGAACCGCTACTACCAGACCATCCGCGAGAAGGTGGGCCCCGAGCTCCAGCGGCGCCAGCTGCTGAAGGAGTTCTCCTGGCTACAGCGGCACACGGAGCCCCTGGCCTCCAGGGCAGCGCCCACTGCCTCCTTGGCCCCTCTGATGACAGTCTCTGCTCTCACCATCCTCAGCTGGAGTGTCTAGCAGCTCGAGACTCCCCTCCTGACCCTCTCACTCTGCTCCCCTCACCCCCCTACCCCTGCCCCAAGGGGGGCCCAAGCTCCAGCAGCACCAGCTGCTGAAGGAGTTCTCCTGGCTACAGCGGCACACGGAGCCCCTGGCCTCCAGGGCAGCGCCCACTGCCTCCTTGGCCCCTCTGATGACAGTCTCTGCTCTCACCATCCTCAGCTGGAGTGTCTAGCAGCTCGAGACTCCCCTCCTGACCCTCTCACTCTGCTCCCCTCACCCCCCTACCCCTGCCCCA
>NW_020174697.1:483275-490130 GCF_003031525.2 Neophocaena asiaeorientalis asiaeorientalis
CCACCCCAAAAGACCAATATAGGACACTGCCCTAGCCCGCAGGGGCTCCGTGGCCCTGGGAGAGCCCCACCTTGCCAGCACCTGCTGGAGAGAGCCAGACCCACACCGGCTCCTGACTTGTTGGTCTTCCCGCATCCTTGAGGCCACCTCTGGTCACCCGCACTGTCCCTGGCCCTGCAGTGGCCTCCTGGCTGCAGCCTACAGGCTGAAGGGACAGTTGCTGCCCCCAGGCTCCCTACTGTGCCTGGAGAGGGAGAGGAGGGGATGGTGGCTGAGTCCTCTGGCTGTGCTACCGCCACCCCAGGGTCAGGGAGACCAGCCAGGCGAGGGGCACATACACCAGCGCCCCACCCACCCATGTGTGAGCCCATCACTCCTAAACCCTAGGCAGACTCCACGCCAGTTGACAGCATAGGGAGTTAAGCCGTAGCAATCTGGCCATGGGGTAGGAGAGGACGCGGGGAACGACCTGAGGCACAGTGCCCAATCACTCTCCCAGACTTCCCGGCACGTGTGTCACCCTTTGAGCTTTCCAAAGTGCAGCCACTGGGACAAGGCTGTTAAATCCTCCACACTCTTGGATGACCTTTAACCTGTGTGGGCAGAATCTGGTTTCCCCATTTTACAGATAAGAGAACTGAACTCCAGATGGGGTGGGACCTGCCCAGGGACACACCGTGTTTGGTGGGAACGTGGCAGGGCCAGAGTGGGTCAGCAGTCCAGCTCTTTTGCTCTTTGGCACCGTGCAGAATCCCTTAGCCTACCTCCCAGCCCCTTCCAAGTTCGCCAAGCTGGGGCAGGGGGAGGGTGGGGGAGAGCTGTCTTTGGCCAGCCCAGCCGTTAGCCACCTGGGCTCACATCCTGCTGAATGCTTAAAACAGCCTGGCAAGGAAGCCTGCCTCTGGGTTTTGCATTGTCTGCTCTGCAGCCGGGGACTGCTGTTACCTGTGGCTTTTGTGGTGGGAGAGGAAGGGGAGGAGTTGCGGTGGCGGCGGGGATGTGAGGCTCCCAGAAGCTCAGTTGGGGAGCACATGTGTTTGAGAATGTGCAAGTGAGCATGCGTGCGCGTACGTGGATTCGCATGAATGCCACGCCCAGCCAACCACCTCCTGTGCTAAAGGACGGGTAGCCTCGTGGACCGGATGAGGGGAGCCCCATGCTGGAGGACTTGGCAAAGGTGGTCACGGAAAGTTGGGGCCAGCAGAAGTGGAGCAGAGTCAGGGGAGGAGAGAAGCAAGTCTCTGGGGACAGAGTGCTGGGTGAAGGCACCAGGCCGAGGAGTCCCCCAGACGGGACCACCAGGCCTAGCTTGCCGAGTGTGAGGGTGACCTGTGACAGTTATCACCACCGATACTTGCACCCAAAGGCCACAGCTCTGAGCCATCCTCACTGAGAGCCTGTAACACCCAACAGCGGGCCTCTGTTTGCTGAGTCATTTGTTCCCCCACAGGCTCACCCCACAAAGACAGCTGCTCATAATAAAATTAGTGGTCATCATCGCCACCACCATCATCATCAGAGGTACCATCCACTGAGTGTTTACTATGTTCCAGGCACTGTGCTTTACATGCACTCTTTTACATTTTTTTATTTTTATTGTGGTAAGAACATTAAACATGAGATCTACCCTCTGAAATTTTTAAGCATACCATACGTTATCGCATTTTCCCATTTCATCCCCACAACCTCTGAGAAAGTACTTTGATTGTTCCCATTTTACAAGTGAGAGAACAGAGCGAGGCTCATAGAGATTAACCAAGTCACTCAAGGTCACTCGTCAAGGATATGAAAAAAGCAGGAATCAAACCAGGCAAATGACTCCAGGACCCATTCTCTCAAAAAAGGGCAAGGGATCTGGATATCACTATTTTACAGATGAGAAAACAGACTCAACCAGGATCACATGGCTGATGAGTAGGACTTAGCTCATGTTCTCCACACGATCCTGCTTCCCCAGAGCCTTCCCGCCCAGGCCTTTACCTTTGACCCCTGACACTTGATCCTGGGGTTCCTGGGCAGCAGGAGGGCCTGGGTTCCTGGCCAAGACCCACTCGCAGGCCGTTCAGCCCAGGGCAGCTCACATGCCCCCCTTTCCTCCCTTTAGTGCAAGACCCAGGGCTGCGCCTCATCTCCTCCCCACAGTTTAACTGCCTCTTCTAATCCACCATTTTTGGATTCAGAAGCCTGGCTGCAGAGGGGGCCACAGCCACCCGAGCGCCTCCCCTCCAGGGCCTCAGGTGCCCGGCACACGGAGCATCCTGCCTCAAGGGCTTCCCTCCGGATCAGGCAGGGAAACGTGCAGGGCGCACACAGCAGGGCTCCTAACACGTGCAGGGCACTTGAGACATCATTAGGAACCGGAGATAAATAAATGTCCCCTTGGGCTCTGGTCCTTGCTTTTTCTGCTGGAGAATAGAGCTTACCAAACCCCTCCTCGCCTGCTGATTCCCGCTGTGGAGCAGGCCACGTGGAAAACTCCCTTTTCCTAGGCGTTAGGATTCTAGGGTCCTTGTACCAGCTGTGTGGCCTTGCTCAAGTCACTGCACCTCTCTGGTGTTCAGTTATCCCTTCTGTAAACTACCTGGACCGCCTTCCTCATGAGGTGAGAAGCCCGTAAGATCCAGATGTGATGATAGCGCTCTGTAAGCCAGGAAGCCGCACAGACAAGAGATGAAAATGCTATTACCTGCCCACCTTTGGAGGGAGGTAAGGAAAACGTTTGGGACCAAAATTTTACATACAAATTGTCAAAACCAGACAGGCTTTTGAGCAAGTAATTAATCTGTTTTCCCAGCTATGCTTCCCAGAGCTCAAGGCTCCTCAGAAATGCCACAAGGCAAAGCAGAGCCCCAGTACACCTGAAAATGATGCAATGTTGTCAATCAACTATACTTCAGTTAAAAAAAATAAGCAGCTGGATGGGCTTCCCATAAAGTTGTACTGGAAGCAATTGCAGGGCCACCTCCTGGGTGACTGACCTGTGCAGTCGTGCAAGGCCTTGTACTTAGAAGGGCCCCACTCTTGATGTGATGCTCTGCTGTCACCATCTTGAGATCTTTAAGAATTTTTTTAACAAGGGCTCCCACACTTTCATTTTGCACCGGGCCCCACAAATGCCATAGGCCGTCCTGACTAGGAGCTCCAGGACCAAATAAACAAACAAAAACCAGGTTTGGTCCCTTCAGTGTCCAGACGGGGAAACTGCAACAGCAGCCCAGAGAAAGGAAGGGACTTGCCCAAGGTGACACTGCCCTTTGCCCAGGAGCTGGGATGAAGTCCCCAGCATTCCTGACTCAGCTGTGTGCTGGCTCCCCTGTGCCTCTCAGTGTGCGCCTCTGTCACTCCCTTACTGGCGCTGATGAGCAAAGTGAGGCCCATGGAGACCAGTTTGATGTCACACAGCTGTGACAGCAGTGGTGATGACGGGATTGAGCCACACTTTTGACCCTTTTAATCCTTTTTGGAATAGGAAAGAGCGTGGGTAAGATGACACATACATACATACCTGCATACGTACACAAAGAGTCTAAATGGTTCACTTTCAAAATGATAACTCTCAGGGCTTCCCTGGTGGCGCAGTGGTTGAGAGTCCGCCTGCTGATGCAGGGGACACGGGTTCATGCCCCGGTCCGGGAGGATCCTACATGCCGCGGAGTGGCTGGGCCCATGAGCCATGGCCGCTGAGCCTGCGCATCCGGAGCCTGTGCTCCGCAACGGGAGAGGCCGCAACAGTGAGAGGCCCGCGTACCGCAAAAAAAAAAAAAATGATAACTGTCAGTTCTCTCTCATTTGCCCACCAGCTGCTCCAGCTGTTCACGGGCTAGGACCACAGAAGGGGCGGGGCTCGCTACTCTTCACCAGCTAAACCACGTCAGCAGTGAATTTTACCAACTCACTGGGCACTTCCTCAGTGGGTGGGCACTCTTGGTGCCAAAAAATAGGAATATGAAAGAGTCAAGAGCAACTGTTTCCTCTCTGTCCATCTCTGTCCATCTCTGTCCTCCAGGGTTCTCTCAGCTGGGAGTGGGAGGCACTCCCCAGCGCCAGCCCTGCCCAGCCCACCCTTGCCCTAAGGCTGGCCCATCTCCTCACTTCCTAGTTTCTTTGTGAAACAGGAACTGAGCAAGCAGCTCAAGTGAGGTAGGCTGGGAGGGTGAGAAAGCCCCAGTGGTCCACGGCAAGACCCTGAAGCTGAAATGCTAATTTCCCTCCCAGTGGTCCCGCGTAGTCCTAGGCCCTCTTGCTTGTCACACCTCCTGTGTTCTAGAATAGCTTGGGCTGAGGGACCCTGCCTCTGATAAGGTGGAGACACACAGGATATGGGCCACCAGGTCACGGAGCAGAGATTCAGCTGGGGCCCAGATGAGATGTAGAAGCAGATGCCAGGGCAGGACTGGAGGCTGGAGTGAACATCAGTGGAGTCCCCCACGGGGGACCAAACTTTCCATGCACTGGGCCCCGGACCAAGAGCACTCTCTCCATACGTGCCATCTGGGTAATGCTGGTTACACTTACACACACACACACACACACACACACACACACACACACACACACCACTCCTCCCCTCCCCCCCAAGCAAGGCCCACATTATCATTGTCATTATCTAGAGCTCATTGCCCAAAGTCACTTGCCCAAGGTCATGCAGTCAGTAGGTGATGTATGGCGATGAATTTGAATCCAGTTCTACCTGACTCCATTTATTGGAGATGTTATCCTGCTCCTCCTCTCCTACAGCCCTAGACAGCTGTCTCCAGTCCCTCCCAGTCTCCCATAGAAAGGCCCTCCGGTGAGTCCCGAGTGTGTTTTTAATCAAGCACCAAAGCCCAGCCTCCTCTTCTGATGCTAATTGCCACAGCTGCCTGCAGGTGTTTGTTTTTATTTGTTTTTAAACCAAGACCTTATCATGAATTCAGAGATTCAGAGATGACTGTCTTTCCCTCCCATGAGCCCCTGCTGCCGGGGACTCCCTAGCGTTCCCAGAGCTGCCAGCTCGTGTGTACTGTCTGCGTGGGTGGGAATGGCTGCCTCCTGCCCAGGCCCCTTGCTCTCCTCTGCCCTCCTCCCACCTGCACTTCTGCTCTCCTTGCCCTCCCTGCCTAAAATGACCACCATGAAGTCTGATAAGGGCTCAGGCTACCACGATGGACTTCACCTTGGAAATGCCCAGGTATTTCCAAGGGACTATGTGGTCTCTGTTTGAACATTTCTAGAGACGGGGAGATCACTATTTACCAGGGCTGAGCTAGTACCATCTGAATATCAAAAATGTCTTTCTTGAAATGAACCCAAACTCCATTTACCTCTTCCCCGTCATTCCTGGCCACCCAGAATACATCCCCCTCCTCTACACGACAGCTGTTTGAAGTCAACTTGCTTCCCAACGCCAACCCTCTAAGCCAGATAGTACAGATGTTGAGTACTCCCCAGGCTGACAAGGGCTCCCCTACAGATCGCCCCCACTTGATCAACCCTAACTCTCCATCTGTTGTGTATATGATGCCGCTTCCAGATGCTCTCCCCATCCTCTTCACTCCTCTCTGCTTCAAGGTAGCCCTGTGGCACCCCAATCAGCGTAGGGTGTCGATTCTCTCACGTCCTTGTTCAGGAACTCTGCATCAGAGGCACTCGAGCCTAGTGGTTAATAGCACGGGCCCTGAACCTAGACCAAGCCTGTGCTCAAAACTCAGCTCCCATCACTTCCTAGCTGTGTGGTCTTACACAGTTTGCTGAACCCCTCTGATTCTTGGCTTCCTCCCTGGAAAATGAGGGTGACAGCAGTGCCTGCTTCATGGGTTGTTGTAAAGCCCACCGCCTGCCACTTAGTGCTCTTACTTTCGACTGGTTATGTGTGGGTGGCAGGGGGAGGTGAGAATAAGAATTATTCAGGAAGTTTTCCAAACGTAGATATCGCTTATCCGAACTCTTACTCTCTCAACGCAGGATTGTACCCATTCGCAGAGTGAGGGATGCTTTCATACATGTCTGGGTCCCATCTGCCCAAATATTCCACTCATGATCGTCTACCAAATTAGAATCTCTTGCAGGGAGGTGCAGGTTGGGGGCTGCTCTATGTGAATGCCTACAATGACCTTTGTATCTCTGGAAGCCCGGTATCCACCCTCTGAAGGTTCAGACGAGTCTCACTATTGGTGGAACACCTCCCTACCCCACCACACACACACACACACACACACACACACACACACACACACACACACGCAATATTGCCGTTAAGTCAAGGCTCTCCTGCCCCATGTTTATACTAGACACATCTTTGCCATAATAATCCCAATTTAAACTACTTACCCGGGTGGGGTGGGGAGGCTGTGCCGGGATTAAATAACGTTTTAGAAGTGCCTGATGCAGTGCTTGTCAAAGAACAAGTGCTGGGCAATGTAAGCTTGCCGCCCCACCTAGGATGTAAGCTCCCAGGTGCAAGGGACCTTGACAGCTATTTATCTTGCATCTCCTCTGAGTACCTGACACAAGGACCCAGAGCTAGCTCCTGTGTCCTGTTTGCCAGCCCATTATCAAGTTTGAGGTGGCCTTGTTCACTGAACTACTGACCCGGATCGCTTCTTTAGTTAAGGGCTTTATGTACCTGGATCAGAACCTATAAAATGCAAATGTGTTGCCTGGAAGGGAAACCTATTAAAAAAGTGTTTAGGGCCCATTAGCCAGCTGGGGCCTGACCTAACGGAACTGGGGCCAAGGCAATCTGCTGGGAGAGAAAATTCCGGGAAGGCAAGTCCGGATGAGGGAGCCCAGGACCCCCGGAGTGGAGACTTCTTACCAGAAGCGACAGATCTGAAAAGAAGCCAGAAGGGAAAGGCTGAAAACAATCCCTCCCTT